>NC_089858.1:19946248-20073748 GCF_036373705.1 Amia ocellicauda | reverse complement strand
TACAGTGAGGGGAAAAAAGGATTTGATCCCCTGCTGATTTTGTACGTTTGCTCACTGACAAATAAAGGATCAGTCTATAATTTTAATGGTAGGTGTATTTTAACAGTGAGAGACAGAATAACAACAAAAAAATCCAGAAAAACACATTTCAAAAAAGTTATAAATTGATTTGCATGTTAATGAGGGAAATAAGTATTTTACCCCTTCGACTTAGTACTTGTTGGCAAAACCCTTGTTGGCAATCACAGAGGTCAGACGTTTCTTGTAGTTGGCCACCAGGTTTGCACACATCTCAGGAGGGATTTTGTCCCACTCCTCTTTGCAGATCCTCTCCAAGTCAGGTTTCGAGGCTAACGTTTGGCAACTCAAACCTTCAGCTCCCTCCACAGATTTTCTATGGGATTACGGTCTGGAGACTGGCTAGGCCACTCCAGGACCTTAATGTGCTTCTTCTTGAGCCACTCCTTTGTTGCCTTGGCTGTGTGATTTGGGTCATTGTCATGCTGGAATACCCATCCACAACCCATTTTCAATGCCCTGGCTGAGGGAAGGAGGTTCTCACCCAAGATTTGACGGTACATGGCCCCGTCCATCGTCCCTTTGATGCGGTGCAGTTGTCCTGTCCCCTTAGCAGAAAAACACCCCCAAAGCATAATGTTTCCACCTCCATGTTTGACGGTGGGGATAGTGTTCTTGGGGTCATTCCTCCTCCTCCAAACATGGCGAGTTGAGTTGATGCCAAAGAGCTCGATTTTGGTCTCATCTGACCACAACACTTTCACCCAGTTCTCCTCTGAATCATTCAGATGTTGGCAAACTTCAGACGGGCCTGTACATGTGCTTTCTTGAGCAGGGGGACCTTGCGGGCGCTTCAGGATTTCAGTCCTTCACGGCATAGTGTGTTACCAATTGTTTTCTTGGTGACTATGGTCTCGGCTGCCTTGAGATCATTAACAAGATCCTCCTGTGTAGTTCTGAGCTGATTCCTCACCGTTCTCATGATCATTGAAACTCCACGAGGTGAGATCTTGCATGGAGCCCCAGACCGAGGTTTCTTCCATTTGCGAATAATCGCACCAACTGTTGTCACCTTCTCACCAAGCTGCTTGGCCATGGTCTTGTAGCCCATTCCAGCCTTGTGTAGGTCTACAATCTTGTCCCTGACATCCTTGGACAGCTCTTTGGTCTTGGCCATGGTGGAGAGTTTGGAATCTGATTGATTGATTGCTTCTGTGGACAGGTGTCTTTTATACAGGTACGAGCTGAGATTAGGAGCACTCCCTTTAAGAGAGTGCTCCTAATCTCAGCTCGTTACCTGTATAAAAGACACCTGGGAGCCAGAAATCTTGCTGATTGATAGGGGATCAATTACTTGTTTCACTCATTAACATGCAAATCAATGTATAACTTTTTTGAAATGCGTTTTTCTGGATTTTTTTGTTATTCTGTCTCTCATATTCTGTCTCTCACTGTTAAAATACACCTACCATTAAAATTTTAGACTGATAATTTCTTTGTCAGTGGGCAAACGTACAAAATCAGCAGGGGATCAAATACTTTTTTCCCCTCACTGTATGTATATGTGTGTGTGTAATCCTCTGCCATATGATCAATAACAGCATAGATGATAAACAAATACAATATTGTAATGAAAATACACCTGTCTCTAGGACAAATACAAGGCAGTAATTACTTGTCTAACCTAAATCACCCAGCGCCAGATGTTGCTAAAATAATGTTAGACATAGACAAATTACTAGATAGTTTTAGGCAGCACACAAATAGACATTTTAATCATCTTTTCCTTGACCCTATTATAAGTCATTGAAATGTGAGTGAAGTACGCAAAAACTAATTGTAAAGATATTGTAGGTATCAAGTAATCTTTGCTTTTCCCAGCCTGTTTCAGACATAAGAAGGATTACATTTTGATCATTTTTCTAATTCACATTTTTTCCCCCAGTAATGTGCTGTTCATCTTTTTTTATTTCCTTGTCTGCTTTCAGATGTAAAAAATGCACTTGATGACTTATACAAAGTAGTGAAGAATTTTGAAACCAGAGTTGGATTCACAGAAGACCTTGAAAAACTGTCTGGTGTAAGTTACAGTAACTCAATAATAAGCCTTTCATAAGAATCCCACTTGTGACAGCTTAGCACCCAATAGAGTAATCAACTTCTTTTTTTTCCTGACTTGTGATATTTGAATAACTCTTGGAAAATTATACTTAGGTTACACAAACACTGCGCTTATCCTGTTTTAAAAGACAGGATAATAAGTCAGGATGTATTTGCACAGTGTAATGTGTATGTGCTAACAGACAGTTGAGAATAAAATACTTCTAATGGCCATTTGACTCCAGCAAGATTACTTTTTGATTTCAAGAAATTCAGTTTTTATCGCACAATAGTATAATTAGGGGAATCATTTTCTAGGTATCTATAGAAAGTCGGGACTATTTGCAGCCTATTGTTTGTTTTGAAGTTATGAAAAAAATCTGGTTTTTATAAAGCAAATAGCCTCTCACGGTGGTTTCTGTAACCTTCTCTTCCTAATTAGGCAAAGGCAGAATTTGTGGACATAAGAGAAGATGTTGAAAATGAAGATATCCTTACCAAAGGTATTGTAACAGGCTTGTTGGTATCTCTTCATTATTTTAATATAGCTAACTGGATAGGAATGCAATTAACAGTAAAATTTCAATTTGTGGCTACAGATGCAAGTTATTCACAAGTGTATAACAAAATAAGGCAAAGTACTCTGATTAGAATTTATTACGTTGAGCCCTGTGTAATTTCAATTATGTGTGTCAATTTTGAAAATCGGCACAAATGAACTAATATGTTATTTGGTAATTTTTTTAAAGCATTTCACACTTTGTATTCAAAATAAGTTCAGTAACATGGGAGTTTTCAGACCATCAGCAAATATGTACAGATTCCTTCTCATTAGTTTTGAAAGCCTGTCTGTGATGAAGCTGACCATGAATATCTTTAACCAAGTAGATCATCTAAACTTTGCCTTGACCTTTTCCATTAGGTACTTAGTGCCGAGTAGTGTTGAGGTTCAGTCCCAGGATGCTTGGTATACTCATGCACAAGTCTAATGATTTGGCTTTGATTAACCCTTTCTAAAACCAAGAATATAGGGGAAATGTCAATATAAGTCAGGTCATTTGAAGACATAAACTTAATTTTACTTGTCAGAAATAGGCTTTAGATCTAAAAATGGCAATTTAAAGGCATTTTGCTGACTTATTTTCTTTTGAGCACTGATTAGTAACTCAGTTGTCAATGCTATGGTAATAAATGAGTTGAATAAACTGACTTTGGATTGAACCTATAACATTTATTTAAACTAGTCTAATATTGCTTGTCTGCATTTTTTTTTAAATGCAAGAGATTAATCAATAATTAATTTGTACCAAGTTTAGTGGCATAGGCAGAAAGCTGGGAACATTTTCCATAAATCTACACTTTCTTGCAAGTGCAATTTCTTGTAGTGAAACAAAACCTTGATTGTCATAACAGTATATAGTACTATACCTGTATTAGCAGAAACATTACATTTAAAATAAAAAAGCCATTAAGCTGTATATATAAACACAAAAAAGAACACATTGGTATCCTGTTAAAGGCCAAATAAACTGAATTTTGAAATTATAACTAGTATGTGAATGCAGCATATAACAAAATAATCTGCATAATGATACTTTGAAGTGTCTTGATCTATAGATAATTCCATCCTGTAGATTCCCTTCCTGAGGTCTTTTTGGTGGAAATAGTCAATCAGCAATTAATATTCTGTGAAGCACTTCATGAACAAAGTATGCATGTTGTTGATTATTTTCACTTAATTAGTCAAACTCCAGTAAACGGTGACTCTTTTGTAAATTTTCATCAGGAAAACAAAGATTGGCCCACAAGCCGAATTCCAAACCGAAAATCCAAGATTTTTTTGAGTCCAATGTTGAGGGTGAAGAAGGTGATTCCAAAGGCATGAGTAGCCTCCTGTCTGAAGAAGACCTCTGGGCCAGACTGGATGAACTTGAGGCACAAGAAGAACAGCTGGATCATCAAGATCGGTAAAGCGAAACTATGGACAAATACAGTCTCTAAAACGCTATATAACTGCAATCAGTGCTTTGCTCAGGATTTGTTACGTTGCATAATGAGGCATAAGGTTAAGGTATATTGAACATAAATCTGTCATGAGGATTGTATTGCCTGATAAGTAAATTGATTATACTTTTTTCTTTTGTGATTTCTCGCTATATAAATAAAACACCTGGCCTGTTACATCTATTTTAATTTTTTCTTGAAATATGAACAATTCAAGCTTTTTCCATTCTACACATTTTAGACTCCCTCTGCTGTTTGCCTGAGAGACAGCAGCAGTTGATAGGAAACTTGTTAAACACTGAAACAGAATTCTTTCAAAGAAACCTCTTTGAAAACTAAGGCTTTTCTACCTTCTAATACACATTGAATAATTCATCTGCACAATTATCAGAGTAGTAGAAAAAATGGTGATACAGAAAGCAGATCTTTAAAAGCTGTCTGATTAAAAAAAAAAACACCTAATAAGGCAAGTGGAATTGTGGATAGTAGCAATTAAACAGATGGAGATTGTTAAAGAGTTCACTGTTTATAAGCTCCTTTGATAACCTCATATACACTCCCGTCCCTAGAGTACTAGCTAACCTCTTCAAGCTTTACAAAGTGCTTCTCGACATAAGATGCTATATGCTGTTATTATCTATAGAGAGCAACTCAATTTGTTTACATGTGAGTTGCAAACAACCTGTCAGTTATTTGCTCCATTTTTATTTCCCTGTCTTAGAATGTCTGACAATGCAGACACAAATGGTGAAGACACAACCTCTTCCTCTGAGGAAGAGAAGGACTGTCACAGCGGGAATTTGTCCAACGGCCTGCACGAAAAGGAGATTTGGCCTCCAGTGACTCAGGGAGACTCTCGGCTGATCACCTGCCAGGTTAATGGCACAGGGCAGCCTAACAGTGATGATGAGGATGAGGGGAGCTTTGTGCCGACAATTTACTTCTCGCATACTGTGGAGTTAAAAAGGGTGGGTCTGCTTGCATATGTCTTGGATCTGTATCCAAACGTGTTATATAAAGCCTTTCAGTATCATGTTTTATGTAATATGCACTAGGAGATGTGTAATATGTTGTCTGACTATGGTAAGTAATGTGCTATTGAGATCTGGTTTATGATTCTGGCACTGTTCTGGACGTCACATGGCTTCATTGTTACTTGCGAAGAAGGTTCAGCTCTGATTATATTTTCATAGACATTCAAGTTTTTTCAATTTAGAAAAGTGCACACAATCTGAAATGTTGATTGTCTAACATCTATCATGTGCATGCTGCATTATTTTAATGATGCATCTGTTCATGTCACATTATTTGGACACATGGCAACCTTAAGCAGCCTTGGCTTTGATGTCATCACACAGCTATGTGCTGGGCACCACAACAGTGAGACTGAACTGGTGGTGTGGTTGGTTTTAATGTTGTTGCCTAATGATCTGGCTTACTTCTAAAGGTAAACGATAATTTGCTTTAAGTGGAGCCTTTAGGCAAAAAGCCTTCTAGGGTTTAGTGCTTTTTTAATTACCATGCTTTTGACAAGTGCTGGACAAATTCATTTTAAATGTATTTATATGTAAACGCATCACATCACTCCAGTTCTTATTTGAGTTGCATGATATGTCCATCCCTTTTATCCCTGTATTCCTCAAGTTCGCTTGCTTCAGGAGTTTCTTTAAACAGAGAGGAAAATCTGATTGAATAAGGTTCTGACAAGGATCAGTAGCCACTGAATTGGTGTTGTAGGACATAAACATTATAGATACTTTTATTAACAGACTATTCTCTGGGTTCGTAAAAGATATTTTAGCCTGTTAAAATCCTTCGCATTAAATTATGTATTAATGTATATAATGAATATATCTTTACTAGAACACAAATGGAAAGACTTAGTTATTTAAAAGGTACTTTTTTCTGATCAGATTGCTTATTTTAGAAACTATAAGTTGTACTGTAAATCCTAGTTTTCCAATCAATAGGGATTTCACCCCTGCAAGACCTGACTCAAGTGCGGTTCTCTTTTTTGGGATGCAGGTCAGGATAAACACGGGGAAGAACACAATGTTGAAATTCAGTGAGAGGAAAGAGGAGGCCAAGCGAAAAAGGAAAAACAGCAACGGCAATGGCCATTCAGTCCATGATCTCCCCAAGATCAAAACGCCCGCAGACATTTACAGGTAATTTAATTTAATAGGTAATTTCCCTATATTACCAGCATATTCAGTACACACATCTTGGATGGAAGAGATCAAGATTAAGTGAAGGAGCCATTCGATCTTCGAGATGCTGCTCTGGTATTGCTAGTGTTCAATACTTTGGCGTAGTGGTCTAATCCTCTGCTCGGAGTGCATGCTATGCCTCTACAGGTTGGTGCAGGCTGGTCTCCTGTGCCACGGTGCCATTGCCAGTTTGGCTGGGAGCTCAAGGAGTGTGGCACATGATTGCCCGAGCACCACTGAGGGAGGCATGGTGAAAGCCGCCTGAGGTTAACAGCTCTCCGTTGTCAGGCCACCCCCGTAGCCTCAGAGGCCCCTGCAGGTTCATAGTGCTAAGCTGTTTGGTCTGCATCAAATCCTCCAACTGATGTGATAAACGGGCATTGGGCATTCTGGGCTTTCAGTGCGCAAAATAGTGGGTGCTTTGACGGCACACAGGTCAGAGGATGCTAACTTTGTCTGAGTGGAGCTTTTAGTGCAGAGACAAGTTTAACAACTGTGGAGTCCAAATTTATGGGGGGTATAATTGTAAATTATATCTAAATGATCCAAATTAAGAGAAAAAATCACATGATGCTGTGAGAATATTCTGACAGGTGGGAATGTGTCTAGGGGGGTTAATGGCAAGTGAGTTGCTTTGGAAAGAGCTTTTTTAGCCCCCTTGTCCTACACTCACTCAGATAAGAAAGGTGTAGCCACTGGCAATAGTCTGTTTAGACTGATCGCACATAGGTTTTCAGAACCCTCTTGTTCTGTAAAGCAGCAAAGGAATAGACAGATGCTGTGATAACTTTCATCTTTGTGTTCTTTAGGGTAAATGCTTTTTGAAATTCTTTACCAGTGATAGTAGACATGGAAAAAAATAATGTTCTTTCCTTTGCATTTTACACCTTTTCAGTGAGTTTTTAGAACACTTTAGGGGCAGACAGTTGGAAGTTAAAGATAAGATTTCTTTCCCCACAGAGCTATGCTAAAACTCCTATTTTGTTTTCTCCATACACTGGTAAATACGTTGTCTTCACGTTTATTAATAACAAAATCTCACTTGCTATTCATATGCATCCCCTAATATATATATATATATATATATATATATATATATATATATAAAAAAAAAAAACTGTCTCATAGTGAGAACAATGTCACCTTTTTGTTAATTTAGGTTTGACAGTGGATGTAAACCCTAGAGGCAATGTCGAAGGTATTTTTGCCCATGTGCCTTTCTGTGTGGGAGTTTGCTATAATGTAATACAGGATGTATGTTTTATTACATTAAATGTACTCTGCATCAACATATAGAGAGTCAATTTATTGCTATAGTGTGGAACCTTTTATTTATGTATTTATCACCTTTTCCCACCTTTGTTTTAACTTACGGAGCATCATCAAGCTTGTGTAGGGCACTAGGAAAAATAAACATTTTGGAACCAAATAAGTGGAGAAACAAACAGTGAAAACTGGTGAATCTGCAGATCTCATTAAGGAAAATAAATAAAGGCAGTGAAAATTACACAACTAATCATCTCTCTTTATTTCATTATTAAATCAGGTTAAAATATTTTCTACCTGTATTTTGATATCTAAACAAAAAGAAAAAAAGAAACATTTCATTGAAAGTGTTTTATTTTCTTCAGAGTCCAGTCCCCCCTCATCAGCCATCTTTGATTTACCATTTAACTGGCTCCTAAACACAGCTGCCTTTTTACTTGTTGTTTTTGGCACCACTCTTGTTTTCTGTAGTTAGCTTAAAAGGCACACAACATGAAAAGCTGAAATGCAGATGATATTAACATTACAACCCTGTAAATGTTGTGCCTGAAGAAGGCTTGATTCTGCGTTTGTAGTTCAGTGTTCTACTCCTTCATAAAGACATAAGGTTGCAGAGCTGGAACTGAACATGTTCCAGTTTCTTTCCACTCTGTTCCAGTTCTGACCTGAACAGGTGCTGAATTTGACCTTCTGGTGAATTTATAAGCTCTATGAAACAGGTTTTTTTTTTTACAAAGCACTATTATTCTATCACTTGGGTGTCATTCTTAAGAAAATCATGGCAGAGAGACTAGCCAAATTCAGAGGCTGGAGTGGGGGAGTGTTTCCCCCAGTTAGTCTTCGTTCAAGTGTGTGAATGTGTGTGTGCGTATAGTTTATCTTCAAACGACCGTAGACAAGCCTTGTAGACATTTGTTTTATCTATAAATAGTTTGGTCAACATTTCTCACAGACCTTTGTGTTCAGTTCATAAATTTAATAAGTTCTACCAAAACTAAAAGGAAATATTAATGTTGGCCTTTTTACCTGTTAAGTATAATTAGTTTGGCAGAAGGTTGTGCATTGTAACAGGGTCAGCAGCGTCTGGCTTTGAGAACAGAGTAACCAAGGAAATGGATGCATTTGCCTCATCACCAGCCTCCCAGCTGGCTGCTGCTCGGAAGCCAGTTTTGGCAAGCGTTGGTCATGAGGGAGCTTGCATCTGTGCAGCCTTGCCTCTCAGCTGGAGGGGAGCATGGAGCTCCTTCCATCCCAGCGTTAGGTCTTAAAGGGGACCCACCCACTGGCATTGCTCTTTTTAATTACACAGCTCTCCAAAAAACAGCATATAAATATACGTAGATTTGCACTTATAGCAAGCAGTATGACTGCCCCACCCCTCTTATCTATACTGCAGTATTAATAAGTACTTAAGCATACATTTTTGTCTATTGTAATCGTTGCAATTATGGATTTTATATACATTTCAGCACAATATATATACACTTATTTTTATTATTCATTTATTTTTGAAAGATTCTGTACATTATTATTATTATTAAGGTCCAGTGTTGTGGTTTCAGGGTGTTCGTGGATGTTGTAAATGGGGAGCTTGTCCCTCGAAAGTCCATCCTGAAGTCTCGGAGCCGAGAGAACAGCGTCTGCAGCGACACGAGCGAGAGCAGCACGGCGGATTTTGATGACCGCCGAGGGTTCAGCCGTAGCATGAGCCATGATGAGGCCACACACAGTGACACCAGCGAAGGGATCCTGGAAGAGGAGAGCTCCCCCAGCAAACCTCTGCCCCTGCCAGGGCTCTTCGAAGTGAGACATTCCTCAGTTTCATCAATAGAGCTGTGGCAGGAATGCCAGTGCATTAATTAAGACTTTAAAAAATGTATCTAGTTTTTCAAAAGCAAATGAATAAGAATTTTGTATTAATAAATACATTAACAAAAATCCTAAATACACTTCACAGATTTTAGTTACCACACGGTATAACCATCCTTTTCCTCTTTTTCTTCTCATATTGTTCTTGTTGTAAATGTTTTCTATCAGTTCAGTTTTGATTCCAATGCAAGTCTGACATTAATGAAAGGCAGATGGAAACACATTTACTAGAGGCCTATGATAAGATACATAACGGATCCAAAGCCTTGTTTGATAACTGCTTATGGAAAGAATGAAAAAGGGAGGGTTGGGATGCCAAATGAAACAGAACATCACAAGAACATGAAGACTTTTTGACCCATTTATAAAACTGAGATAAAAAAAATATATTAAAAAAAAACGTGATTGCAAACATTTGGAAAGTAGTATGTCGTGGTCTCTCTCTATTTACCTTGTATTTTTTTTTGTTGGTATGCATAATGCAGGTTGATGTAGAAAATGCATGTATGTTTGTTTCCTTTTAGGCATTTTCTGGGACAGTGGTGGAAAAGGACCCCATGTTGCCGTCAATGATTCCTCACCTGACTATTGTTCCCCCGGCCCTCCCCACGATTCCTGAGCGGAAATCTGAGGAGCTGGTCCCTGAAGCTCTGACAGAGCCTACTAAGAGGGTCTCGAAGTTCAAAGCTGCCAGGTTGCAGCAGCAGAAATAACTATTACATGGGCTCAAGCCATTTTTAGGTTTAATTTTTACTGTAACACTTTAAGATGAGCAGGTAACATCTGTCTGCACTTTTTTTTTTTCTTTTTCTTTCCCCTTCTGTTTGATCATATCTTTTTTATTATCATATTTTCACAGGTTCGCTTTCTGCTTCTACAGATATGCTATTTTTGTTAGAGCCAGCTGCAATGTTTAAAAGAAGGGTGTTACCCTTGCACTTTCATCATCGTGACACTGTACCTTGTATTCAGGCTTTCATGAAACCGCCAAATGAAAGTGTCATGGTGCAACTTCAGTGCAATCTTTGTACACTGAATATTATAATGCCTAGAATTCCAAGTAAATTTTTTGGTGTTGTAACTTTGGCAGCTCATCCTTAGGTTCACAAATGTGATTTAGTCTAGAATTCAGTTCTGTGACTCTCATTTATCAGCATTTATTTTCTGTGACAGCGTGGTGCTTGTACCCAGAGGTTTAAGACCAAAAGATGAACTTGTTGCTGGTTTGTCATTTTTCAGTCGGTGTGCATGGTTTGTGTAGTCAGTCAGTCTCATGTTGATCTCATATTGACTGAATAATCCTTTTAACTGTGAATCGCTGATTGGCTTGAGTTAATTTGCTGGCCTTTTTCAAAGCAATGCTAAAATGTAATTGATATGATTTTCTCACATGCTTTTTTCTGTTTCAGCATAGGTCTGAGAAAATGCAAAGTTTGATCTTCATACATTTAATACATTTATTTTTTTTGTTTATTTTTTTGTGCCTGTTCCTGTAATTTCCATCGACCACAGTCTGTGGCTTATTACGGCTTAAAATAAAAGAAACCATGTTAGTCAAATGCTATGTCTTGAAATAACTAAATAAATGAACTTTCTCAAAGACTTACTGGGTGTTCTTAGCTTTTTATTTATTTTGTTTTAACTGTTTAAGTTAATTTAAGTTGAAGTCATTCCTCTCATTCCATGATATGTTTATGCCTTGTTTATGGTTTGTTGAATAGAGGTAGTTTGTTGGGTGATCAAGAACTGTTCATGAAATCCATATAGTTCTGCTGTATTTTAAGATTTTAAAAATAGCATTGCTTTGGCAAATGAGGGGGAACATACTATTTAAGATCTACATCTGTTTAAACTCAAATGTGACATCTATAGTGCTTAACCGACTGCTGATTTTGAAATTGTAAAAGAAACGTTATCATAGGAGAACATGATTTGGAATCCTATTGTAATACAGGTGGTTTTTAGGTTTATTAATTTATGATTTATACCTTAAAGTGGATGTTTTTTTTGTTTTTGTCATCTGATTTGTGCATTTTCTTCCCCTTACATATCGCTGTGTGTATAATATATATATATATATATATATATATATATATATATATATATATATTTTTCAGGAAGTACAGACTGTTAGAACATGTTATTTACCCGATTTTGAAATCTATGTTTGATTAATGTTAAAAAAGCGTGCATGTGCTTTATTTGTACAAAGTACACAAGGTAATCACAGTAATAGCAGACTCACTTAAGGACCCTAGGGTGTTTTGCCCCATTCAGTTCAGAAACAGCTTGAAACCAAATACCTGCCCAGGTGAAAAGTGCTGCACCAATGCTCCAATGTCTTTTTTGACAAGGGATTTGTTTGCTGGGTTGACCTCCCTTTCCCTTGGAACTAATCTTATGATTCATCGTTCACATCAGGCCGTATGTCTTCGACTTAGCTGTTTCTTGGAGATCAATCATTTTTGCAGTACAGTGGCTGAATTGTTTGAGCAGGGGCCATTAGAGAGAACTGTTTGGAAGTGTTTTTGTGAACCTAAGCCTCCTTAAAGGTCAAAGAAAGAAGAGAAAAAAACATTCAAAAATTGCTGGAGTAAGTATGAGGCGTTGTCAGTATCAAATACCGTGGAGCTCTGTTTCCACTGCCCCTTTGTTACTGTGAATACTTAATCAGCTCTCGTTGAGCTCAAAATTTCAAATAGATAATTTCCACTGTCTGACAAACTGGTCTGAAATATGCGAAGAGGAGATGTTGAGCTGAAGCGTCTGTTTGCATGTTTTTAAACACGGATGACTCTTGGCAATATTTGTGTGTATGTGTGTATTTAAATTGGTTGTGCTTACATTAATTTTGTTTAAGAATGTAAACTCAAATATAAAGTAAGTGTATAAATGAGATCTGTCAACTTAATGACTGAAAGGCTTAAAACTGAGTGCTAAATATCTTGGTGTAATACAGATTTAGACCAACGCTTTCTAGTGTAGTCTCACCTCACCTTGTTTCTCTTTGTAGAAATGAACTTTAATAGAGATTTGTCATTTTATGATGTGTGCTAAAACCTATAATATGGAGTTAAGTACTTACTAACTTCAAGCTTAAATCATGGTTACTAATTTTAAATGTAATTTAATGAGATTTTCAGAAATTAAGTCAATTTTCATCGAATGTGATGTGTGCCAAAATATTCCTCGTGTAATACAGCAACTGGGGGGGAAATTAATGGTTATTTTTGGTGATTAATGTAATACTAAATCTGGGAAAAATAGCACAGTGCTTATTACAGAACAGGAAAGAGTTAATCTGTTCTGAAGCCATTCCTTGTTAGGTTTGCGTTTGCTTATGTTCTTTCTTATTCGAGGTGGAACACGCGTTTGTGAGATGATCATTTGGGCTTACACCCTGTACTTTGTTCTTTGGATGTAAACAGTAATTATTTAGCTAGTAAATTTCTGATTAAAAAGCAAACCCAAACAGTTGTAACTGATTCTCATCCCTGACGTTGTGGAGTGATCAGGGAATGATTCAGGACAGCACTGATGATTTTGCTATGTTTTGCAGATCACAGAAATGACATCTGGTGTGAACATTTAGTCATTGATTTGGCAAACCAGCGTTGCCAAAGGTAATCCTGGTGAGTGTACAGAATTTGTGTGGGGGAAAAAAAGGATTTAGCCATACAGCTGAGAATGCAACTTAGGAGTGTGGCTCAGGACAGCGGTGGGAGAATATCCTTAAGCTGAAACTCGCGGCCCTTGTAAAAAAAAAAGAGAGAGAAAAAAAGGAAATGTTTACATGTGATAACTGGTTTAAGGCACAGCAGTTTGCCAGTAATTGGGAAAACTGGCACAGTGGTTAAGACCTCTGTTATACACTCGTCTCAGATCAAAAATGCTTTCCATTTTAGAAAAGAAAGCAGAATTAAAATCAGCTGTATTTAGTTGATTTAAGGCAATTTTCTGTTACAATGGGCCACATTTAAACCCGCAGTAACCTCATGATACGTGTCTTTTTGCCAATTCCTGCTGCGCTGTCCAAATCCAATCCACTAAATCATTTGTAAAGTTGAAATGTATAAATATCTTCTAGTTGCTCAGAAGTACTTTGTCTCTCATAATAGAGGCGAAGGCAAAACTTTATTGTATGCATTTCTAATGCAATGAAGATGAAACCTGCTTTGGTAATTATCCTATTTCCTTTGGCTGGTGTTTAAGTTATCGAATGAGCAAGTTCATTTATTTGTTACTTTAGTTTCAACAGAAGAAAAAGGTTGCTTCACTAGCACTTATTGCATCGATTATTCTTAATCTTGTGCTGTAGTATTTTTAAGTGCAGTATTTTCCATAAAAATAATATGTTTTCTAAAGAAAATAGAATAACATATAACCTAACATGTTGTATTTTTAAAATACTTAAAAATAAATATGGGAATTAAGTTCCATAAATATTAATTGGAATTAACATCGTTATTTTATTTCCACAGAACAAATGTATGTATTTTACAATTTTGACAAAAACTGTCAAAATAATAATAGTGGTTATTCACAGCCGAGTCGATTCATTCTGGTTGCTTCGGCAAAGCATCGTACTTGACTGAGAAAACCTCCGGTCTACAAATTCAACAACCTCCCAGTAGATGGCAGCAGTGAGCAGCAGCTCCAACAGAAGGCTGCCAGTCAGTGATTATAATTTATGATCCATTTCTATTATAGGTGGGGTGTGCAGAGATAGTTACAGTAATAATTACCAGGACTGAAGTGTTTCCTAGGCAACCAATTTTTTTGCTTCATTCATGCTCTTGCTGCGAGTGTGCCTGTAAAGCATGACATTGCTGTATTGGGAGGGCTGCTGCCCTGCTGCTGCTCCAGGTTGAGGTTAGTAACAGCATCATAAGGTGCATTCAAGCATAAAAGGCTCAGGCTGGGATAAAAGCACACCCAGACACTATCAATTGGCCTTTTCACTCCGCTGTTTTACTTTTAAGTAACACTGTTGTCAAACTGTAATGTCCCTTTTTTTCTTTTTTTGGGTTCTTTCTGAAAGTTGTGTGATAGGTTTTAAGCTGTAAAGTTTATATTTGTTTTTTGTTAATGACAGTAGGGGAAAAAAAAAGGAAATGGCAGATTTTGGAAAATAATTAAGGATGACCTACAGAACACACCAAGATTTCCAGCACGATGCGTCTTGCCTAATTATACCCATTGAGCAATACACAGAAATATTTCTGTATAGCGTGATTTGGTTGTGAATGTCAAGCTTTTGTGCAACTGATTTGGCACCCACTTAAATCTCTCTGGAATGTTTTACTGCAATTACCATATAATGCTGCTAATTTTTGTAATAAAAAATCCTGTTCATACTAAGGGTAGTTTTGTTTAGGCAAAACAATACAATACACAGTACGACATGAGCAAGGAAACCAGCATGCTTGCATTAAAGCATTAATTTGCCTTTTAAGAAAGCTTTGGAAATAGTGCAATTTGGAGAAAATATAATCTAAGCAGGACCCTTTTCTCAGCGGTTCTCTGCACTTTGTTAGAATTTAATAACTGAAGGCATATGAGCAGGGATGAATGTGACCTAACCACCGAGCATTAAGGAATCAGCCATGTGCCAGAAAGAACAAATCAGAAACAAAGTACCTTCACCAAATTCTGTCATGATGGCTTGTATTAGCCTTAAGTAGTAGTAGATGAGAAACATAATATTTAATGTAGAGTTAAAACAAAAACTATCTTAAATGGGTTTTCTCTTCTCCCCATTTGTTAAAACCAGTTTCACTATGTGGTTGATTCCCATTTGTACCACAGCACTTATTGCAGTGGTCCCATCACTCTTAACACCTGATGCTTTTGCGAGAACGACCGTAAAGGCGTACACTTGAGACATTCTGGGGAAACTCCATAAAGGTCTGAAATAATAAAACGACACTCTCATGTTGTATTCTTCTGAAATGTCGGGTCAGCGCATCAACACTGGTGGTGGGTTTGTTCGATGCAGTGGAAATAATCAAATCTCTCACGTTATCATGCCAGACAAAGGCACAGTGTCTCTTATGTCTTCTCTTTCATAGCCTAGAAGAACCTGCTTTAATTGAACAGTCATCTGTCTGCCCTTTCTCCCAATACCTCTGGAATCGGCCATCCGATATTTCCAGCTTTTCCCTCTGCTTCTGGTGCCATCTGTTTCTTGTGCAGCGACCAGTACCTTCGCTGTCTTCCCTCTTTGCTTTGGGTTCTGTTTGTTTCTCGAATTTGCTATAGGCTGGTCCCTTTAAGAGCACTGCAACTAAAGCATAATGTCATTAATCTGTACAAACTTGGTGTGACAGAGGCGGGAGGCTTTGCAGATTGATGACATTTTATTGTTATTGCAGTAGTACTGTTCACTGTTAGGCAGTTCTGTTAACATTTTTACGTCTTCACACTTGGCAATAAACAAAAATGGCAAATTGAACATATTGCAAGCTGATCACAAGAAAAATAACCAATAAGTGGGAAAATAGTTATTTTTATTCCCTTGTTGTTGTTGTTGTTATTTTAATGTTATTTGTACCATGTATTTTGTACCACTTGTTTTTTCAGTAGAGATGTATTAAATTGCTGGTGATTGAGTGCAATATGTTCTGCCTCTGCATATGTACAATATATGTAACATGGAGATGATAACGCATATGAAGTGTAAAGGTTTTAATCTATGCCTTAGCCAGCCTAATCCAAATAGTATAGAGAGATATACGAGAGGTGAAGCAATTAAAATAGCAGCAGGCTGGGATGTTTGTATTAATGGAAACTTCAAGCACTAAATACTGATGCTTTTGAATTTAGTTTATTTTTTCCAAATGACAATTTGTTTTTCAGCTTGGAATTTGTACATCTTGAGGTTAAAGACTTCTGTAAAGCATGGTTTCACAAGGTCAGAATCACAGCTCATTAGGCGAGAGGTGGGTCCCACACGTCCTATTCACACTAACCTTATTCTGTAATTACTAATTGTTTCCATTTAGTAGGTAATACAAAGTGCTTTGAAGATGAAACCTATTAAGAGTTTCTCTCAATACCTCAAAGGTGAGCACGTACCGCAGGGCTGTATTGTGTTGCCCATTGCCAGTTTCCCCTTTTCCTTGGGTTTTAGTCTGTTTCCCATCCTCACTCTACTTGTTAAGTGCGTTTCGTCAGAACAGATTGCATCTGTTGTTAAACAAATGTTAGCAGTTATGAGAATAATGAGTCTCGGATTCAGAACTACTTAGGATGTAAGATTTATTCACATCCTGCTTTCTCCTGACTGTCGGCAAATAAGTTCCATGTTATACCCTTCTACGATGAATAGTTAACTGCTCCTAAAAGGAGAACGCTGGAGTTTTTCGGGTTTCAGTGCTGGAGAGAGCTGTAGGTGGCTTGAGATGAATGAATTTACTCCCCCAGGTCTCCAGTCAGCCTCAGAAAAGGAGGAATGGGCATGGCAGTCTTTCCCGATTAATTATGATAGATGAAAGCATCCCACTTACACATACTTAGGGCTAAAAGTTTGCTAGAATTCTAGATATTACTGACCTAGAAAACCGCAATATTACTGTATATTCTGTTTTAGTAGCACCTTTGGGCAAATGATTGCATTATTCAAAATGTTTGCGCTCTAGGATAACCTGCTAGACATTATAGTTTTTATTTATTTTCATTTTCATATCAAGAAGAGGACAATCAAACCTAAAATATTTTTCCTTTTTTGTTTTGTTTCCTCATATCCAGGCATTAGAGATACGCTGACAGGTAGAACAATTCCTCGCCCTGTGGTTTGATGTAAAAAAAAAAAAAATGCAGAATGGAGGGTAAGCAGTCTATGCTGTATATAATTCTGTTTTGATTTTGTGTTGTTTCTTGTATTTTATTTCACTGGTACTACCCCATACTATACTATTTCCGCTTACCTTTTTTATTTTCCTGTCATGTTGTATTGTCATCACTTTCACGGCAATTGCAAAGTCTCGTCAATCAGAATTGGCAATGGTGTGGCAGTGACATTTGACCACCCAAATCTTGGCAATTTTCCACTGTTATGATGATGATAATGGATCCTGGATGATGACTTAAAACCGAGGTCTTTCTTGATCCTGGTGCTGACAGTCAATTTATTGTTATCATTGTGAATACAAAACAGCTCTTATCCACGTGGTGCTCTTCATCACAAGTGAGGGTCTGTAGTCGATTTGCTACAATGCTTCAACTGGACCAGGAATTATTGTCATTTCAAAATATTTCTCATCAGATTGCTTAGATACTCTGTCAGATCGGAGTGAAAATGTAAGGACAACGGCTGCATCAAGATCAGTATTAATCCATATTTACTTAATACTTATTGTGTACATACTCTTTTTGCTTACAGTTGGTCTGTGGTTTCAGCTTCTTTAAACATTATGATTTTCCTAAAAGAAACATCCTTACTTATGTCTGTCCTTTTTATATATGAGATTTCTCAAGTTTAGATCAAGTAAACCCTTACAATGCCTGAGTGAATGCTCTTACTGGAGTTTTATGAGTAAATTCCAAGAAAATCCCATCTGGCACTCGCCAGTGTTAGTAAGTCCCCTCAGTTTTTTATCAGATCAGTCAATATGCTGACAAAGTACAGTACTGGTGTGAAGCAGAAAGTAAATAACACTTTTAAGCCAATGAAAAAATAAATAAAAAATCTTAATGACAACAACTGAAGAAAAGTTTGGAGATATTCCAGTGGTTATAAGTGTGGGATCCAAGCCCTTTGAGAATGGGAAAGGGGACAAACCTGATAGGATTTCAGAAATCTATGAAGGGGATGATGGATGGCTGAAATAGGTTTGTCTCTGAGTTGATAAGCCATTTATTTTCATTTTCTTGATGTTTGGCTAAATCTGTAAGAGAGAAGGGTGTCCCCAGTCTTGTCCTGATAAAATTACACAAGCTCAATCCTCACCTACCGATCAACTTTTTTTTTTTTTATGTTACCAAGGGCAAATTACTCAAATGCTGGGAAAGCAAAAGCTGTATGAAAGTAAAATATTATTCATTCTCTGTCATGATTCTGTTCTTACTGGTGCATGTCCATTAAATATTGACAACCTGTTATCTGGAATTCTGCCTCAACATGAAAATAAAGGCAAAACAGTGGGAGGCATAAATATATGTAAGTAATTCAAAGTCAAGATTCTTCAAATTTTCAGTGTTAACAAAAATAATGGACAGGTGCCCGTTGAAAATTCAAACCTTGCTGTTAAATGGATGTCAATCGGAAATAAGTGTCTTTATATATTACCAGAAAAGAAGGGTGACTGATAGGGGGAAATTCCATCTTTACGTAAGGCTTGATTGGTGCATTATTATTTGAATGGAATGCAATATTCCGACGTACAATGGCATTCCGTAATTATTTTAACACCATAAATCAAGAGTCTCCTGTAACTGGCGATAAAAACACAAAGCAGGGTTCTTAATAAACTGAAGCGTACTTGGATAATTCGAGGGCAATCAGCCCCCATAGATAGCTGGAGGGTTAGTTTATGCTTTCTGATGGGATAAAAGCTTGTGGCCTGTTGAGGAAACCCCTAAATGCTAGTGTGAAACATGTTATGTCAATGGAACACACAGACTACTGTGAGCAGCGTTAAAAGAAGCCGTGACAGCAGCTTCTGTCAGGACTAGACATCCCCTGCAGCCAGTGCTTTAGTAGGATTCCAGTAAAGCTAATATTAAAAATTAGTATGCTGCTTTTAAGCACCCATAGGTGTATCATAAAAGCTTGGGAGATCAGCAGAGTAGCTTTGACTGGGGCGAAGCGAGTGGTTTCCAGTGGTTCACTAATTGGTAGCCTTCACTATTGATTAGTTGATTAGGCATGACTGCGTGTAGCTCACAAGGTACCAAGAAGGCATTGTAAAGAAAAAGACAGAGAAAGAGAGAGAGAGAGGGAATAAAACACTGAGATATACTGACATGTGGGTTAAGAGGATCGGTAGCAGGGGCAGGAAGAAGAAAGAGTTAATGGTGGTTTTAAAAGAGGAGAAACTCCTAAAAATACATGGAACACACAGCTCTTTCCAATGGCATGATATTTTTTTTTATGTTTTATTATGATGATTTTGTGCTTTGCTGAAGTTATGATGAGAAATGGAGTGAAATGTCTTCTTACAATCTAGATAGCAAAGGTTATTTAGATATATTTTTCTCTTAAAAAAGAAAAGATGAGCACAAAATAAAAAAAGAGCATTATAACACTGCTGGACATCTATTTTATTCATTATTTTGTTTTCTCTCTGTCAGATTTGCCATGCATTGTGTACACTGAAGCCCACAAATAAATAGACATGATTTCAGTTTTACTTTAACATTGGATTCAAATATTACTTTGTTCAAGGTTAGCCAGACACATTATTAAACCGTGCAATGCATTTATCACAGCCCTGGCAATTACTGTACAATAATTTCTTTCTTTTTGTTTTTCTTTAGGGCAACTTCATGCTCCCCAGTTCTGTTCTATCAGAAATGCATAAAGCACTTGGCTTTGTCACTGTCTTCATGTTTAAATGAAGTACAACTTTTGTATTCTTTAATGAACTTTGACCAAAATTAGACATACTTTTCAACTTTTAACCACAAACACTCAATGATTTCTTTGTGTTTCAGCAGCGCACCACGGATGAAGGAATGTGGTTACATTCTACCACAGAGATGTGGAATTTGTGGCGAGATCTGGGTCTGAAAATGCTCTTGAAACCACTGTCCACCGGATACAGAAAATGCATTACTGACAGACTCATCGTGCCTTTTGGGGACTTTTCCCCTTCTTTTTCTGCAGGGATTTGAAATAGGTAAATAGTTGTTTAACCCTTTGCAGATCTATAATTTGTAGAGCTCAATGCTGAGCTGCTACACACCTTATTCACAAAATACAGTGTACATTGTCCTGTCACAGTTTAATTACAAAAATGTAATTCATATGTATTTGTTTTCGGGTTATCTTTATTATGCAATCCATTGAAAGTCACTATTAAAATGAAAAATATTTGCATTTCATTAGGACTGATATATTAAATTTGAGAATGTGGTTATGCAAATAATCTAATTTATTTCTTTTTAGGTGAATCATTTCTGTTTTACAGTTTTCGTTTTTGACTCCAGAGTGCTGATTTATCGAGCCAAAACTATATAAAAAAAAGAAACTCTTACATTTTAAGTGTTGAGCACCTCAATCAGTGTCTTTATGTCCTCCGCACAAAAAAGTCTGGTCACTGGGGGGCCACATGGTAATAGTTGCCTGAACTATTAAATAATAATAAATAAATAACAATAATAATATGGGGGGGGGGGGGGGGTATTGCTGGAGAAATTAGTTGTATTCAGTGCATTACATAAGGGAACATGACACAAGCTACAGACTCTCATTCACATAAGCCCTTAATGTATCAGCTAATGTAAGAAAAGCAATGAAGGGAGAGGTATGAAATATATATCTGGAGTCTTAATGAAATGTTCCCATTGACAACAAAGATTACGCTTGTAACTTCATTCCAACAAAAGTAAGTCATTTATCGCTGTAGTTATGACTAATTTATCCATCAAAGTATATCAAATTATTATACATTGTACAACACATCAAAATACGTTATACCTCAATGCATTTTATTTTTTATTTAATAGATTTTCTATCTTTGTTTTAGTTTTATCTTGTAAAGTCTCCTTGTATATCTCTGCAGAGATGTCGAAGATAGATGACGAGTCAGAGCAGTGTTCCCATCAGAAGATGGCTACGATAGTGTCAGATTCAGAGGGAAATTCATCTGTTGCAACAACCTGCTACATAAATAATCAGGTCAGAGTCTTACCCCGGATTTTAGACTTTGTATGCTGCCACCCTATGCTGAAATTTCTTCCCCAAATCCTTTGCTATTATGCACTTGATGTGCTTCTGAACATGATGTTTAGATTAAAAAATAAAAATAAATAATTAAAAACTGCAACTGGGGAACAAATATTTGCACAGTCTTTTCTTGGGATCTTTGTGTAGCTCATTATTATTAAAAAAAACACAAGTTCCAGGTGGTTTAAAGGTCACTGAACAGAGTAAGGTTATTTTCCTCACTCCCTAAAGTATAGGGTACCAGATTTAATTCTCGAAGCAATTCTTCCAGCAAATCCTGCTTCCCTTTCTTTCTTAATCTTTTACTGTTCTTTGGCCCTACATCTGACATGTGAATAGCATGTAAAATGGTCACATATTGTTTTTTTCATATGCTTAAAATATCTTTATTTTTGTTAGAAATATACAAATATGCAAAAATATTAGGAATATACAGCTCTGGAAAAAATTAAGAGACCACTTAACAGTCATTTCTGAACTTGGAGTGGTCTCTTAATTTTTTTCAGAGCTGTATATATACAATCATTCTTTGCACAGATCATGATTTTAATAATGAGAATGGGTCAACATGATGTATGCAAATTAATAATTTGATATTGATATAATACAAAACACCAATAATCCTTTTTCAGTTCATTCTCACAAGCTCTGGCTTGAAGAATATTTAAAGAAACCATTTGGCTGTCCCTTCAATTGCATGCTATGTATTTATTCCTAACAATAAGAGTATTAGAAGTGAACTTAAAGGCCCAAAGCAAGCAGAAGTCACTGTTTCACTTTATTTATTTATCTATTGTATCAAAATATAAGGCAGGGACCTGTAATTCTTTATCTATAGTGCCTAAGCAAACCCTAAATCAGAGACTAATGTTGTGGAGAATGAAATCATTTATACCAAGTACCTGGAAGTCCGTAGCTCTCTCAATAACAATAAAAGCCCTGAAACCTGAAGTCAAACTTGGCTGTTTAATGGTACTTTTAAAGTGATATGATGCTGTAGCCAAGGCTGGAGGCGCTGTTTTTGCCATGATGAATGGTCCTATTGCTATTTTAAATTATTTTGTACAGATCTCATTTAGACCCTTGAAGAAGAGATTCAGCATGTTTATTCATTTTAGATTTGCGCTGGCTTTCAATATCTTTGTCTATGCCTGCAAAGAATTTTCCCTCCTCCCTGAGAAAAAAAAAAAAGTCATTTGCACAATGTACATAAAATGATGCACTTGGAGTTTTGATAACCTGCATAAATTACAAACTGTAATTAAATATTTTACTCTCCGAGTCACAGAGAAAACTAATGTGCAGAGGTTTACAGTGCAGTCTGCGTCTTTGGATCTGCAGAAATCTTATAATTGTTTTTATTGATTATTTCTTAAGGTGAAACATTTGAAAGATAACAATAACGCAAGGTAACAGTAGACATTAACTGTATTGCACAGTGCCTGTGTCTCAGAGACATAAATCACAGAATTTGGCAATGGGGGGAAAATTGCCTGTGAGGTTGTCCATATATTTAAATAGAATATTAAAAATTTAAATTGTTCTGCACATAATCTTGAGAGACCCCAGATAAATTTAAATTACTATCGCTAAGTAGTATTTGCTTAGACAAATAGATAAGTGAGAAGTCTGGCCCCTGGTGTCAGACCCCACCCTCGGGCTGATTGCTTGCAGACAGTTGAGAGACTGTCTCCATAAAGGAAAAAGACAAGAGATCTATTACTATATTTTGTAATTACCCTGCTCTTCAGGTCTACAGCAGTGCTGGTCCACAACCAAATCAAAGAAATAACATCTATCATGCCAATTGTCATTGACATTAAAATTCAGCAGGGTGTGTGCACTTGTGTACTGTATTGTGGATTCCTGCTGAAAACCTAATAGCATAATAGCTGCTGAGCTTGCCTGCTGGAGTTATTGCACCCTACACTATAATTCACAAGCTCTGTGCAGTGCTTTGCGATCCTTGATAGTATGTGCTGTGCTATATGCAACACATATAATTGTTAATGTTAACACAGACCGTATATTTGTAACTAGCAGGCCTTCTCTTTATGGTCCTTTCCCATCTGACCACCCAGTTACATAACAGCCTCTACAAGAAGAGCAATTTCAGATTTCTGCCATTTGTGGCAGCGTGCGCCTCACTAAATTAGAATAGAAAAAATGGAAATAAAACAGAAAATACGTATCCTTGTCCACGTAATGGTTTTAAATTGTTTTATCAACTTTGAATTGCTAATTTCCTCTATAATGGCATACAATTATATAGCCAATGTAGCCAATGTGTTCAAAAACACAACTGTCAATAGACATCGATACATGTATGTAACATAACAATGTTAATTTCAGAACTTATTTAACATTATAGAACCTGGGGTGTTTCACAGTTTAACTTATTGAGGGATTTGGGTAGAGTTTTCCTTTCTCCTCCTGGCAAGTCAAGTTTGCAGGTAAAAATAATGTACCTGGGACAATAGCAATATGATGTGGGTATTTCATGATTTTTTTTCTTCTGTAAAAATGTCTTGTTTTCTTACCCTGCATGAAAACACAACCTGACAAACTAGGTTTCCTGCATTTCTTGTCTAGTAGGAAGGTTCTTCTGTGCAGTCCTAAATCAGATTTAGAAAGCTAAGAGGTGATCGAAAAGACAGTTTTGCTGCATGGAAAGATTGATGAACCCGGGAACTGTTTCATTAACTATTGGCAAAATGTTGCTCTTTACAGTTTCTGAGACAACAAAACCTACTGGTGCTGATAATATTCAGCGTGTGCTTCTGTTTATTCAAATCTTAGAGAAGGCATTTTTGTTTTTCCATTTTCCCACCACATTTTTTGAAAGAAACACATTACATTGACATTATTATGTCATTCATCATTTATACGGCATAGATTTGTTTGTAGACTCGTCACAATAGCTTAAAGTACAGCATTCTCACTATTAAAAAGTCTTGATTAATATATGCAGAAAATAATACACACACAACAAATCAATAGAGCTTTATTTTATAGAGCACCTTTTCATGGTGACGACCATCCCACTAATATTGGGCAGGGAAAGACAACCAATAATAAGTATATATAGTAAAATATTTACAATAAACAGCCACAGTGAATGTATTCTTTATTGCAGTTTTTGATACTTTTAAACTATTTATTTATGGGATGCACTTTGAAGCAATCATGAAAGTCACTGTACAGAAAGAAAGATTGATAGAGATTAATTGATAGTTGAAAGTGCTTTCCCAGCATACATACTAAAGAAGCTATATATACATACAAACGGGTGACAAATTAAAGGAAAAACCAACATAAAGTGTCTCAGTAAGGTGTTGGGCCACCACGAGCTGCCAGAACAGCTTCAATGTGCCTTATTCTATGAGTCTCTGGAACTCAGCTGGAGGGATGAACACCATTCTTCCAAACGATATTCCCTCATTTGGGGTTTTGATGATGGTGGTGGAGAGCACTGTCTAACATGTTGGTCCAAAATCTCCCATAGGTGTTCAGTTGGGTTGAGATCTGGTGACTGTGAAGGCCATAGCACATGATTCACATCATTTTCATACTCGTCAAACTATTCAGTGAGGCCTCGTGCCCTGTGGATGGGGCATTGCCATCCTGGAAGAGACCACTCCCATCAGGATAGACATGTTTCACCATAGGATAAAGGTGATCACTCACAATAACTTTGTAATGATTTGCAGTGACCCTTCCCTCTAAGGGGACAAGTGGACCCAAACCATGCCAGGAAAATGCCCCTCACAGCATAACAGGGCCTCCGGACCCCCTCACTGTAGGGGTCAAGCAGTCAGGCCTGCACTATTCTCTTGGTGTCGCCACACATGCACTTGCCCACTTGTTGAGAACACTAGCCAGTTGATCGGTCTTTGTGACTGAAGCTCCTGCCATTCGTGCCCCAATAATGACCCCTCTTTCAAAGATCCTTTCCTCTTGCTATCTTGATCCAAAATCGAGGTGTATCACCTTTTTGGAGGCATCTGCATTTGTTATGTTCCTCCACTCATTTGTTTAGGTTTTTCCTTGAATTTGTCACCCGTCTGTATGTTACAGCATTCTAACATTTTATAAGGGAACACTCAAAACTTCAAATGGGATTAAACATAAAATTAGTAATGACAAATGTAACAGGTTATGTAACTTCGAAAGAGAACAAATGTGTGTTAAAGTTAAGACTTGAAGGACACAGAAGGGACTTAATGATTTTAAGTGGAAAATAGTGTAAATTGTATGCTATGTATTGGTGTAAACAGATAGATATAAAATATTGAACTGAGTTCATTTTGTATAACATTTTCATTTTAAAAATAGGCAAAATTGAAAATGAATAGTTATTGAAATTTAAACAAACCGGTCAGAAATCATTTAAATTGTGCCCAGTAGGGGGCAGTGATGTATATATTTAATTCTAAACAGGCGGAGACATCTATTGGTTCTAAGCCTTCAAAAATGGCCACAGCTTCCAATGGCTTGGTATCACTGGTTCTGTCATGAATATTGCACACAGTCATAACATTTTTAAACAGTGACTTCATATATCAAAAACTTCATATTCCAGTGTGACGATGCAGAGGAAATTGTGGTTGAAGTGCTGGATGGGACCACTAGCTTGCAGAGGGAATTAGAATTGTGATCGTCCATGCCTTCACCACTTCATGAAAACACCTAGACCACATGGCATGGCAGCTACATGCTCATCTGAGCTGCTCAAAGCACGCCATGCATATAACAGTAGTAATACAGTTTATTAGCCCGTTTAAAGCTTATTTTATGCTTTGGTTATTTCAGAATTCGTACTTATATTTTGATATATGCATTTCCCAAAAAGGTATGTATTGTAAAAGAGGTATTAGTTGGTAGACTGGTAGTCTGTATGAGTTGTTACCTGACATAAGCACTTTTGATTTGAAGACTGGAGAATCCTCTTCCATTGTTCTTTGGGCATTCTTTGGAATGTGATTCTCTGCTTGTACATCAATGTATGTGTTTTTTTTTTTTAGTTCAGTTATTTCATCTTTCAAAGGAATACCTAAACATATGCTGCATAGATTGTATACAATCTGAACAGTCTGGATTCTTTTAAGCATGACTGTGATTCACAACTTGGATGTTAAAATGATGTAATGCAGTGTCATCATCATTAAGTGTATGCATTTTTCTTGCATTTGCATAATGCATCAAACACCCCACAATGTGACAAAGGTGAATTTGTCTCGGTGCCTTTACTACAGCACCAAGGCCATACTGACAATCACTTAATTAACTACGACAATCTCATCAAATCCCAACCCTTCATGTTGATATTTTTATGTAATCCATTCTTCAAAAGGCATACACCCAATAGCTGTCAGTCTCCTTATCTCGTATCTGTTGGTTATTTAAAAGTTAGATTAAAATGGGAAATTTTGAATGTTTTAGTTATGTACTCCTTAGAACAAATAGCTCAAGTACACAGAGCAGTATACCGAGGGTGGCGCCACTTGAATAAGCGCCATGGTTGTGTCTGCACTACACAGTAACTTGTTTATATTGCTAGAATGGTAACTATTGTCAACTGCTATGTTCTCTATCCTGTGCATATATCAGATTCAAATAATATTAAAAACAAACAAAAAACAACACCTCCAAACTATGACATTTCTCTTCCCCTCCTATATGTGCGAGAATCCGGCCAGTACAGTATATGGCATTGGCTTGCTGAGTGCGATTGGCATACTTCATGGAGCACTCTCCCCAGTTCACTCACTCACACTAACTTGATTTCACGCCTGCAGGTACATTCTGCCCCATGGCTGATTGACACGATGAAGGAGCCAGCCATGCACCTGGTTAGATTAAAAACAGGATGGGAGAGACATGCCCCACCTCGCAGTCATGGCAGCGGCCTGTGCAGCGTGTGTGACTCGGGTGACTTAATAGCGCCCTGTAAACAGAGTCCCAGAGCTCCATATGTTGCGAAACGCTCATCTAGCAGATCCCGCCTGCTGCACTACTATAATCAATTTAACAGGATAAATTAATAATCAAATTCAAATGATGATTGCTGATCGACTTAGGATAACTAATCTTTTAATACCCATGACCTCTATGTGGCGTTTAGGCAATCATTTTTCACTGCTTGTGTTCCTGCTTTTTTTTTCCACCCTTCTTCTTGTTTTTCTTTTTCTTTTTCTTTTTTGATCATCCCTCGATGCATTGGAGAGCATTGTTAGAGGATACATTAAGAGGAAATAACAAATTCCTTATTTTAACCTGAGTTGCGTGTGATTGGCATCAAATGCAAAGAGGATGCCAGTAATCCTCATGAATGTAAAAGTAGCTCATTGACTCTGAACTGTGTTGTTAGCAGTTTAGTAAGCAGGAATATAAATATCATATTTATTTATCCAAGAGAAGAAACCTTTCCTTTGCCTTTCTAGTTAAAACGAAAAAAAGAATATATATAAAAATATATATACATATATATCAGTATGGATGGGGGTTTGTTCTAGCATTATCGAATATTTTCCGTAACAGTCCCAAATGCCTTTCAGTAGTGAGTTTAAAAAAACGTGGCTAAGATTTACCCTGCCTGGTAGAATTAGTCAGAGGAACATTTTTTAATAAATTATACATTGAAACAAAGAGATAGTCTTTTTGTTCCTGCACATGGCTTCTCTAAATTCCTTTAAAATCTTTAAAATTGTCCATTCACTCAAACTTACTGAGTGTAGCAAAAATGTCAAAGGCATAAAGTCAGAGAAGATTGAATAAAATAATGCAGAAAGACAGATTAGTCATGCACAGACCCACACAGCTTTTCAGCGCACACAATACCACTTTTTATAACTGCTCTATCTCTACAAAGACTACGTTCAATATATTGAGGATGATACATGGTCAGCCATGTAATCTCCCTTTGATTTCAGGACTCATTTATCCTGGCCCTTTTCATGAGTGACACTGATGAGCAATTCCTCTGCTTCCAGCACATTGTTATATTTACTGGATGGTTATAGTTAATTAAAGAAAACAAAACTTAAAAAAAAAGGGACCCCTTCTGACCGTGAGGGGAGCCTCGTCTGCACTATTGAAAAAGTCATTCGGGTCAAACTGACGTTGACAATATACCAGTGTAAAGCGAACATCTCCAAATATATGCAGCCCGGAATGATTGCAGGTTATGAAAATGAGAATAATATAGCTGTGGTCGGCACTGGGATTGAAGAGGGAGGCGCTGCTGTTATTTAAATAAATTAATACAACACGCACACCCCCTTTTCTGGCAAACAAAACAATAAGACTTCAAGATCGCCATTGCCAATACATTTTGTCTAAAGGAAAAGCATATGTAAATACTATATGTGTATATATTTGGGTGTCTCTCAGTGTGTGTGTGTAAGTAATATATACACACACACACATACCTATATTTATGTAATATAGATTGGTAAATATGCTTCCCCTAGAGGTACTCGGTGGATATATAGTGCGGTCTTGCAACTCACTTAACCTACTCTACCTTACGATTATATATCAGCTAGCCTTTATATTTTTCTCTTGCACCAAATTTGTGTTCTGTACTGGGTGTTAAAAAAAAAAAAAAAAGTGGAAGGGCATACCATATAGCAAGCAGAGCATCCAAAATGTGTTAAGTGTACCGCTTCCAACACAAACAATAAAAAGACTAGCATGTCTTATTGTACCTGAAACACTGAACGATGCGTACTAAATATTATGACTGCTGTGTGTCCTAGGATAATTGATTCACCCACACAGCCATTTACTCCCCGAGCTGTTCATTTTACAAATTCTATAACCTTTTAGAAATTCTTTCAGTGAAGAAGATTGCTGCCTGGCCTTAGATTCATTATGGTGATTGAATCCTCTTCAATAGAAAACTGTTTAAAGAGAGCACATCTCTGCGTGCCTCCCTGAGACTGAAGACACATGGGTTAAAAGCTTGTCTGGGTGGCATAATTCACTGCCGCTGTGCCAAACAATCACATCTTATTGTGACCTTCATATGATACAAAAAGGCTGCAGTAAAGCGCTCCGATCTTTTTTTTTTTTTCTTCATTTTCAGCTCTCTTCATCCACCACTATTTATAGCTTCTCGCATCAGAAGCTATTTAGAATACCTAATTAAATATCTAATTATTAACATTGTAAAGGAGAAAGTATTGAAGAATGGAGCTTGTAATTATTGGGAGAATTTAAAGCAGCCTTGTTTACAATAGAGAATTATATACATATACATATATATATATATATATATATATATATATATATATATATATATATATATATTTTTTTTTTTTCCCTTTTCTTTTTTTCTTTTTCCCTCTCAAAGCACCTGGACTTCAACTATTCATCACAGGGGTGACTCGGGACGTGAATTAGTTTTCTTTTGTAGGAGATGAGAAGGCCAGATGGTATAAAAAAAGGCAAAAAAAATTGAGGACATAGCTACTTCTGTATCTTATCATAGGGGCACATGGTGGTACTGGATTAGTTAGGATTTTACACCATTACATTTTGCATTATAGCTTTTCATACTTGCCCTATTGTAGTTTCTTTATACTTCAAACAAGAAATTGCGAAACTCTAATTAGCCTATATAATTACAGCTGGATGAAGCTCTCCAAATCATACCAGTCACATGCAAGGTGGGGTGTTTTTGTTCATTTGTTCACTGGGATTTAAAAATCCCTTCCTCGTATGGGTTTTGAGAAGGTTCTGAAGGTTATGGGTCCCTTATTAGAGCAGCACTTATAGGCAATTACAAGACCCTCTGTATCTCCTTAAACCTGTAGCAGCTTCGAACTTTGAAGAGACGCACAGGATACCGTAACTGAACCTTTCTAGATTCCGTTTTTTTTTTCTTCTTCTCCTTCTCAAATCGCTTCTCTTATCATCTTTAGTTTTTGTAGATGATAATCCCATTAAACGAGATCCTGGAGGCAGGATGATACGGAGCAAGCAGTCTGCTAATTGTGGCGTTAAGCTTGTGGCGTTTTCCCAGAACAGTTTAGTCCTTCCCCTACCTTCCTATGATCAGTGTAAGTGGGAGCAATTAGGATCCCAGGTGCGGAGACCCTTGGTATGTTCTTTTGCATGTCTCAGTAGAGCCCACTCCAGGCTGATTAAACCCTGGTTACTGTCTGCCAGTTTTTCCCCTTGTGTGTGTATGTGTGTGTGTGTTTAGCATTCTGTGGAAGGGAGGAGTATTGTTGAACCCTCCTTTGACTGAGGTGGATCTCTCCTTAAGGCTGCTGTTCAAGGCTTGTCAATGCCATCTTACACCACATCTTAATTATTAGGAATGGTGCTCGCTCTCTACTTAAATTAAAGACACGCTTCTACCCCAAAGTTTTGAAAAGCCTATTCGTGTATTACGGCAGGCACAACCTCCCCCTTGTTTTTGGTTCAGATTTCATAGACAGCCAGTCAGTCAATGTCCTTCAGCGCCTTTTCACGACGTTTTGCAAAGCTGTCGTGGGAGCGGGTGTAGATTCTGCTGCTTGATCACCTGCATTGTCTGTCACACTGGCAGGTCTCGCATTTCTCGACAGGTCTGCAACGCTTACTAGTATTTAAAGTCTTAGTGAAACCATCGTAGAGGAAAATGACAGTTTGCAGAAGAAAAAAAAGAAAAGAAAACAAGTGCTGCCACAATGCTGCTTTTCTAATAGGGGGTCCCTTCATTATTGTCATCCACATGCAAATTAAGGTTTGAAAAATCACTTTCTTGTGGAAGTAGTTTGTATTTTTACAATTGACTCCTCAAGCAGACCACTCAGGTGAAGCCCTGTGAGTGTATATACACAGACACACACATATAATGATGTGTGGTTAATCTAGTATATGGTGCAGTCATGGTAGTCCTCAGAATTTCCACACAACATATAATTTCAGTGTGGATTATGCATGTATTTTCTTGGATTTCTGCTGAAATTGTATTATGTCAAAATTATTATTATGTTTGAAATGTAATGTAATGTTAACACAAAAGAAGCAGCATTTCAAACCCAATTTTTCTGGTCTATTTTAGCCTGTATTCACCAGTAAATACAGAGCCATGTTTTGCTGTTTTAGTAATGCTGCTTACAGATGCATGCCCAAACTTGTTTTGTTGAGAGCTATTCTCCATGAGCAATCACAGAAACCCAGGCTCAGGAAGGGAAATTAGGTGTATAATATGAGGTTGATGGGAAGAGATGGTGTGCACTGACCCCCTGTGACGTCTTTTCCTCTTTTAAACCTCCTGTGCTGGTTCAGCCTGCAATGAGAACCCTTCATTAACCATTCTCATTACTGAGACCCAAGTGAAACTGTTTGAAGAGACAGGGAATGACAATTATTGGAACACATTAGAATGGTTAATCTGATTATTTTACTGTACAAAGCCTTGAGATGACATTGAAAGGTGTTTATAAAATCCATGCTGTGGTTTCAATAAAAGCGCTCGATAGAGTTTTTTATTTTTTTTTATTTTGTATTCCAAGGCATTATCAAGTGAGCATTGCATTGTTTTTTATACAACTGGGTGGTTGAAAACCTCTCTATTTAGAAACCCACAAGAAGGTCTTTAAAATATGGTCTGGATATCTCACCCTTACTTAGTAAGTACTGAGCAGTCTTTTATTTCGAATACTATTGTAATGTCCTTTTTAATGATTTCCCACTTACTGTTACTCTGTTGTTGTCACAGGAGGTAGAGAACAGTGGTACACCATATCACCATTCAAGTTTCTGTCCTTTTACATAAACCTTTTTCAAAGGCACCGGTGCTTTACTGGACCTTATTTTAAATTAAATCCATTTAATTCATTTTGAACAGCAGGTAATTATTTATTATGGGGTAATTAAGGTATTTAGCATCAACAAATGTGAGCTGGGTCAAACAGGCAACAACTGCCTGCTTCCCAACACCACAGAACGAGGTCTGGGTTCGTAATTTTTTTTGAAAAGCTGGTCTAGTTTGTGTGCTAGTCAGTTAGGCAAAGAGGCCCCTTTCTTACAGTTTTATTAACATCATGATCTGCACAACAACACTGGCTGAATCTATTATTCATTAAGTGTAACCAATATAAAATTTAAAACAGTGTTTTTGTCAAATTATGTAAGGTCAGCATAATTTTCTGCCTATTACTAATATCTATATCATCTTTGCCTTAGTCAGCTCTATTTAAATATGCAATCATTTACAGCTTTTGACTATATGTGTGTGCGCACCCAATTTCCAATATTCCACTACTACACTTTTTTATGCTGACATCAATGGCAAGCTATTAAAGACAGTATTTCATTATTGGTTCTTCGTCCCCAGTGGTTATTTACAATCCTATATATACTAAGCACTGATATTAAAGGAAACCATTTTAATGAGGTGCTATCTGCCTTAGCAATATGTCTTTCTCAGAATGAGATTGTGTTTAAAGATTTTATCAAGAAATGGCTGTTCACTGGGGTTATGTTTTGTCCATGAAATATGCATTTCATATCTCTTTCATTTCATTAACATAATTTAATTTGTGCTTTGCATTCTGTGCATAATACATATTTGATTTACAAAACAAATATTTCCATTAGAAAATGAATTTCATGCAGGCAAAAAGCAGAACTGAATGATGTATTGTAAGGAAATAAGAAAAAAAGAAATGTATTATCTCGAGCTTCCAAAAACCTTGGCAAGGGTGGAAAACACTCTCAATGGATTTATATATGTTTATATATGGTGTGTGTGTGTATGTGTGTGTATATATATATATATATATATATATATATATATATATATATATATATAGATACATATAAGAGGCTTAAGCCATATACAATATAATTTATAATGTTTTATCTAATTTGAATTGATTTATGTCCTATTGAATGACATTCATCTTTACTTGAAGAAATTCAAAGCTCGGGTAGTATTTCAATAAGAAAACTGTAGGGATGTGTATATGATATTTATGTTTAAAGTATAATTCTGTTTCTTACATGGTACTAAGTGTATAAAAACAAACTGTTTTATTTAGTAAGACAGGAACACATACACATCATCCTTGATATACAGTGTTTTTGTTAATTTGTGGATAAAATACTACATTTGAACAGATAATATGCAGTGGAAGGTATACTTAACTGCAATTTGAAAAAACGTTAATTAACTTAATAGACGGTACAGTAATGCTTCTGGAGTGATTTTTTAAAAGAACCTTTTAAGTGCTTTCATTTTCATCTTCTTTGAGGAAGACAAATGCTTTTAAACAGGAACTGATAAATTACCAACTTCTTCTCTCTTTCTTGCTTTTCTTTCTTCATGAATGTTACTAGTTTTAATTATAGAAATGCACCTTGGTAGTTTAAAGGCTATCAGTAGCTCTTTGATAAGTTCTGAGAGCTTAGGGCTTTGGATAACAAGAACCATTTAACTGGCCCTAGTGAGTTCATATTAATTTGGTTTATCTCTGGCATAAAAATCCAGGTAGCAGTGAGACAGATCCTCAGCTTAATGAGCTCAAAATATAAAGTCAATGTCAGTACATTTACTTTTTATTTCAAAGGGAGTAGAAAATAACTTGTCTAAGCTAAAAGCCAAACAGTAAGATCTATGTTTCAGGGTAACTAGTATTAAGAGGGATTTTAGGCTTGTCTGAAAAAACATGTTTGAAAATTTGCTTAAAATAGAAAATACAGGTATAGCCGTCAGTGTGAGGCTTAGACTTGCATTTCTCTATCGTGGAGGTACGCCGATAGGCTCTTTTGTATTTAGAACTCACAGTTCTCACAGTCCTAGTGGTGATTGCTTCGTTGTAACTAAGTATTTCTTTGAATCCGTGACAAGCGTTCAAAACAATTCCTGATGTTAGTGAGGAGAGAAAATGATGGGAAATGAAATTCCACCACCAGAGAGGTTCTGTGTGTTTCAGAAATTTCTGAACATCTTTTCCCCCTTTGCTTTCTTTTGATCTTATTCAAGGTGGTAAAATATCAGCATTTAGTGCAAGTCAGATCTATAAGCTTTGGCGGAGTGTGATGCATTTTGTTTGCTGTCTACCTGAGAAACTGACTGGTTTCCTTAAGCAAGTGTGCTTTGCATAAAGAGCAGTCTTCAATTAGTTAGGCATATATGACATTATCTATGTGCCAAACAAACAGAGAATCAGGAAACGTTTCAACCATATCTTGTCACTGAAACTAAGAAGATCAGTAATTGTCCTGAGCCTGTACACAATTCCTTATTTAGATTGGGTTCTTACTCATTAGGAGACAATGTTAACATTCTTGTGAAACAACGTTCTCTATCCTGTTTGAAAACCACATACTAATTCATTAGCCAGAATAAAATGCAATGTGCCGAGTTGTGGAAACAGGTAACTTGGCTTGTTTGTTAACATCAGCATTGGAAAAAATCAATCTAATACTGCAGAACTATCAGATCATATAAAATTATGGATTCTTGGTCTAAGCATTCAGACACTGTCTGCAGAGCTGTGCAAATCAATTCAAGCATACACATAGAGTCAACACACACACACTACAATAGGAAATTGAAGCAGAGCCTCTTTTTAGATGTGCTGCTACATATTTGTTTTGTGGATTACCATTCTGAAATGAAATTTGAACAGTTACTTAAAATAATATGCAAAATATATTTTCCTGTTTTCCATCCCTTTTGTTTATCAGAGATGGGGGTAAAGCATTGCCTAATGTAAACACTAGCAAATATGTTGTGGTAGATGATGTTGTGATTATTTCAGAAACATTTTTGTTCAGATTCAAAACTACTAGAAGAAATTCTTATTTTATTTTTTATTTTGTTTTTCACATCCTACACAGTAAAATCTATTAAAGAAATGCTGTAGCTGTGATTATGTCTTAAAGGTAAACCTATTGCATGCTTCAAGTTACTTAAATGTTTATTAGGAAATCATGCGTACCTAGATACAGGCCTCACGCAGAGCTCTTAATGCACCCAGTACAGCCACAAAAAAACAAGAGTAAGCCATTATTTACAAGACTCCACACACAACAACCAAATAAGCCTACAGATAATGTTAACACGTCTAATGTGACTGAAGCTGGGATTCAACCAAAACGTTGACCCACCCAAGAGTTGCAAAAGTATAAACCCATAACTTCATGGCAGCATTTTGTTTGCCAGAAGCTTCTTCCTTCCACCCAAATGGAAACCTGCCATCAAGTTTGTCACTTGCTGTTGGCTGGTGGAATTGAAATTTTGATTTAATCTGGGCCTAACAGCATTTAATCAGATTTGTACAGAATGTGCACATTTACATGTCCCATTTTGATTGGTACACACACTGTCAATGTTTGATGGAAGAAGCTTGCTGTCAGTCTGCAGCTAATTGAGCGAGAACTTTGAGAAACTTACAAACTGCCCTTCCCAAGAACTTTCAGTGAATTAGGAAAGGAAATCTTAGATTTCCTTTGTATTAAACAGAACAAATTTCCTAAAGTATTTTCAACCAAATATACCTCTGGGTTGTCTGTTTATAAAGCTGTGCAGTTTACTAGACTTCACAGACCCTGAGTGAGTAATTAGCAATCTTTTACGAGAATGTAAATGATAAAACGTTCAAAGTATGCCTCCCTTGGACCTACCTAGAAATGAGGTGCTTCACCTCACTGGAGCTTTCCCCAGACAGTGCATATTTTTAAATACATAAATAAGATAAATAAAAATTACAAGCAATAGGAGCAGATTGTGACTGATCAGTCCCACCAACACTCCCCCCCCCGCCTTCTCATAAACTCCTCTAAACCATGCCACCGTGTCTCACTCCTTCCTGAATGACAATAATCTGCCCCCCCCTCCTTCCACCAGGATAGACATGCCCACTCAACCACCACTTGACAACACAGGTACTTCAGGATCTTGCTCTGTAAGCGTTCGCCGTCATGTGGGACACTTCTTGCAATGAGCGTGTGGTTGGTGTCATCTCAGACAAAGACATCTGGACGATTGTCATGGATGTTACGGTTGATGAGTGCCGGCATGTCCCAGGGGTTTAAGATAAAAAAAAAAAAAGTTACATTCCGCCACAAATAAAATTATAATGGTAAAATGATATATGTTTATGTGTATATGAATATCACTCTTCATTTTTACCTCCAAAAAACGATTGTATCGGATCCTATTCTATAGTTTAAAGCATCTACCGCCAAGTATATTTGGTGGGCACTTTTTGAATATCACTTTCAAAATAATTAATTTAAATATGTAACCAGAGAGTAAAGACATCATCTGGGCAGAAGCTGTTCTCCCTTGGTCTCTAGTTTTAAGGTGCTACTGTGGTGAGTTGAGGCCAGCAGAGCCTTCTCTACTGGAGCTTTAACCACGATTAGTTGCCTTGCTTTTACAGTTTTATCCGAAGCCCTTCCACAATAACAAACTGAGTTACTTGTAACCATACAAAGACATAACACTACATTAATTCAATTATATGGTAATGGCTTGTTACTGTCAGTCACTTCAGATCAAATTGCAGTAATGGCCTTTCTAGAACAAAGTTAGGAACCTTAATTCATACTTTTCCGGGAAATCATTAAGCAATTGGATTTTAAAATTCACTTAAGTACATATAAACACACACAGACACACACAAGTAATATAGTCAGTCTGAGCTGATGATGAGCAAATCAGTTCCCTGCGAAATGATGACAATACAGCAAAAGAGTTTGTAGTTCAATTAGACAGCATGTAAGTCTTTAGGAAATCCGTCTGTTTTAGTGAATGTTTACGGTTGTGTGTACAGGAACTGCTTATAACTGTCAGAAATGGCTTTAATCTGGAGTTCGGTACTGTACTGGCCTTTTAGGTTTTAATCACAAATCTGCTGTTTCATGATTAACTCTGTACACTGTATCTAGAGCTCATATAAATCTTGAGGAAAACTGGGTCAAAGCTCCAGAAACCAGGAAATGTCTGGATTACCGAGCAATCCATAACTCCCTTTGTATAAAGAATCCTTATAATACCTCTGTCCCAACCATGTTCATTATACATGATATGTGACTTATGATTTATACACGGTTAACTCTCTTATTATATCTCTACTCTATTATTATATTGTATTTGATTGTGACGAGCAATCAGGCACAGGCTGATTTCAGCTTAAAGAATGTGTGCCTGCGAAGTCCCATCGCTTCTGGCTATATCACATTCACATGGCTGTGCTAAAAGCCTCAGATAACCTAACTTTAAGGACTGCCACAGTGATAAATGTGGTACAGTGAATATGAGGACTCATGGGCTATGAATTCTGATGTAATGTTTTTTTTTTCCTTTTCTAGACTATACGCTGACCTCTTGGCTATCAAGTTCAATGTTAATGCCATATGTCTGGATTTTTTTTTCATTCTGCTTTGATATGTGCAGACCTTGTAGCTATACTGTCCATCTTTACTATAAGTACTGCTGCTCTAAAATAGAAAAAAAGCTGAAAGTGACAGTTCCCTGAAGCACAGAGAAGAAAAACAAGTTTTTTTTAATAGTTGTTTTATTAGCACTGTTTGAATTTGCAGACAAAGACTACTGGTCTTAATGGTTGCACTGATCTACGAACTGAAAAATGACATTTATTATTTACTATACGTTTTGTCCATTTTAAAATACATGCTTTTTTGTCTTCCATTCCTGGTATCATAGCAGATTATTTATAAGACATAAGATCTGTATTACTGGCCCAACCCAAATTGTCCATGATCCATTCTGGGTTCTGGTCACGTTCTGTGAATGGTGGTCTTTTGCTTTTTATTTTCTTGGGGTGTTATCTTAGAAATTAGCTATGCTGTCACTGTCAGCTTACAACATTAATAAACATAATAAGATGATTTCCCCATAAATTATATTAAAATAATACTAATGACTATCTAATTCTTTATGGATGTCTCATTACTTCAAACTACCGTGGGAACACTTGGGAACAAAGTTGCCTCCGCCCCCAATTTTTAATTTTCCTTTCTTTTTCTTTCTTTTTTTTTTTTTTTAAATAAATGAACTTGTCTGCGTGAGACGGCCTACTTCAGACTGCTTTTGAGTCAATGTGCAGTGGGCAGTTTAACTTGTGACAGCACTACAGAGCACCTTAATCTGGTGTCATTTTAACACAATCGCCCTCCCTCCTTTGCAATTCCACGAAGGAAGGAGGAATCTGTAGAATCACAAAGACATTCATTGGTTAAGGGGCTGCAACTGACAAGCACAAGCTCCGTTTCCAGCAATAAAATCTCTTTCAGTATCATTTAATTTTCAATTGTGTTTTTTTTTGTAACAGGGCTTCTCAGTCCTGTTCGAACTGTGATCCATCACTGAGATATAACAAAAGGGAGACATTTTTTTCAGTTGCTACGGAGTACATGACACACTGTAAGAGCTTGTCATGTTTCTTATCTTCCTTATACAGGGCATGGAAATGTTGTATAGGTTAGCCCCTAAATATACACTTTGGTGGAACACCCTACAACTGGAACATGCCTTATTACAACGACATATGGACAGCCTTGGACTGATGTTGGTTTATTGTCACCGGCTGATAGCGAGGTTTAATGGAAAAGATACAACACTGCCAAAGAATTTTAATCATTTTTGTGATAAAGTTATATGTTCAGCCTTGAAAAACTGGAAGATAATGTTTGGACTCATTATAATTCCCAGTGTGTTTAAACAGGCAGCACAGAATGCAAACAAAAGCAGATGAAATTTGAAAAGTATTATCAATATTGCAGATAGCGGATGCCCTTTCCAATCAGAACAAGCATATCTTCCACAGCAAATTTATGGTTGAGTAGTTCATTCATTTCTATTAGCCTGTTGTATGTTTTTTTTTTTTCATATTTATGCAGAATTTATGAAAAGGCCAAACAACTGCCATTAAATATATTTTTTTTAATTCACTAACTGGCCTGCTAAAGGTAAGGGTACATTTAAAAGACATTAGTAGAAGTGACTGATTTTTTGAGTTGCTATGGGGCTATTCCTCATGTGTGCTTGCTAAAATACAGCATATTAGCAACAATGTGTTTAGTGTATGCTAGCTGTATACTCGACATGCTACATATTCTTCAGGTTTGTAATAGCTGGCTGCTGGAGCAAAATAATTGTCATTTTCCAGCCACTGGGCCTAAAGTCATACAACATAATGAAATAAAAAAAAAAAAGAAAATAGCAGACTCAAGGCATACTAAATCAAATACTGGTAGATCTGAATTATTTAGTATATATGGGGGTGGGCATGTAAGATAAGAAAGTAAAAAGAGTTGATATGTACAGGACTGGCTCTTTGATTGAGTTGCACAATAAAACTAATAAAGAATACTTAAAAAGTAACAGGATCAGAGTTCCTCTTATGTTTTATCTCTGATATTTAGGAATGGAAATGATCCCACCTAAAATAAATAAATAAATAAAAATTGCTCTTCCTCAGCATGTGGTTATGCAGATGGCAAAGACACAATCGGTATATGTAAATGTTTTCTTAAATATGACCCACATTATCCTGTTTGATTTAACAAGAAGGTAATACCTATGAAATCTGCTTGATTTTATCAATTTGGGCAAATGACAGATACACTACAAAAAAGCTGCAGGTATGAAATGATCAATTTGTTTTGCTGACTGTCACCTGACTAATCCATCCTGTCTGTACTGGTGTCTGTTAGATGAGATTTTGAAAGAAAGAAAAAAAGGCCTCAGTTAACATCATTCTGTTGTTGATCCCTTGATAGTTAACATTCAAAGCATTTTAAGCACAGATCTTAAACACAAAGATATGTGTGTTTTTTTTAAATGTAAGCTCAGACCTAATGGAGACACAGTTTTATTGTCACTGAAACAATTTGCTGCTATCTGCAGTGGGCTGCCTTACTGCCATGATATAGTACGGCCACTGCGTAGTCAAGGCTGACATATACCATCGAGAAGTGACAGCATCTCCTTCTGAGACTAAGATAGTAAAAGACGCTGCTGCCTTACATCGCGTTATTGTCCACACTTGGCCAGCCCCACACAGAATACATTATATATATATATATACACTCACCTAAAGGATTATTAGGAACACCTGTTCAATTTCTCATTAATGCAATTATCTAACCAACCAATCACATGGCAGTTGCTTCAATGCATTTAGGGGTGTGGTCCTGGTCAAGACAATCTCCTGAACTCCAAACTGAATGTCTGAATGGGAAAGAAAGGTGATTTAAGCAATTTTGAGCGTGGCATGGTTGTTGGTGCCAGACGGGCCGGTCTGAGTATTTCACAATCTGCTCAGTTACTGGGATTTTCACGCACAACCATTTCAAGGGTTTACAAAGAATGGTGTGAAAAGGGAAAAACATCCAGTATGCGGCAGTCCTGTGGGCGAAAATGCCTTGTTGATGCTAGAGGTCAGAGGAGAATGGGCCGACTGATTCAAGCTGATAGAAGAGCAACTTTGACTGAAATAACCACTCGTTACAACCGAGGTATGCAGCAAAGCATTTGTGAAGCCACAACACGTACAACCTTGAGGCGGATGGGCTACAACAGCAGAAGACCCCACCGGGTACCACTCATCTCCACTACAAATAGGAAAAAGAGGCTACAATTTGCACAAGCTCACCAAAATTGGACAGTTGAAGACTGGAAAAATGTTGCCTGGTCTGATGAGTCTCGATTTCTGTTGAGACATTCAGATGGTAGAGTCAGAATTTGGCATAAACAGAATGAGAACATGGATCCATCATGCCTTGTTACCACTGTGCAGGCTGGTGGTGGTGGTGTAATGGTGTGGGGGATGTTTTCTTGGCACACTTTAGGCCCCTTAGTGCCAATTGGGCATCGTTTAAATGCCACGGCCTACCTGAGCATTGTTTCTGACCATGTCCATCCCTTTATGACCACCATGTACCCATCCTCTGATGGCTACTTCCAGCAGGATAATGCACCATGTCACAAAGGTTGAATCATTTCAAATTGGTTTCTTGAACATGACAATGAGTTCACTGTACTAAACTGGCCCCCACAGTCACCAGATCTCAACCCAATAGAGCATCTTTGGGATGTGGTGGAACAGGAGCTTCGTGCCCTGGATGTGCATCCCACAAATCTCCATCAACTGCAAGATGCTATCCTATCAATACGGGCCAACATTTCTAAAGAATGCTTTCAGCACCTTGTTGAATCAATGCCACGTAGAATTAAGGCAGTTCTGAAGGCGAAAGGGGGTCAAACACAGTATTAGTATGGTGTTCCTAATAATCCTTTAGGTGAGTGTATATATATATATATACAAACAAGTTGTATATATATATATATATATGTATATATATGTATATATATATGTATATATGTGTATATATATATATGTGTGTGTGTATATATATATATATATATATATATATATATATATATATATACAACGCCTAATGCAAATAAATAAATAACTTGCATAATAAATAACACTTGAACATGTTTTTGTTGTTGTTGTGGAACCTCCCCCCCCTCAACAAAACAACAATTGAACTAAGCTGTCATTCCAGACAGGTCTGTTGGGCTACTGTAATACTACCTTGCCACTTACCATAACGAGTTATTAAGATAATTGATTTTCATCTAATATAAATATATTAATGCTGTCATTCAGGGAAAAGCATGTACAATAATTATAAATTGGACTAAATATGAACACACTTTTTTATCAAAAGAGAAAGCAAAGGATTGGTTTAATAATCTGTTTCTTTACTCCACTGCCATCCCTTGAAAGAGGAAACATCTACGGTATTATCTGAAAGTAATACCCTCTCATTGGCCATGTCCTTAAATTAGAGTCCAGTGCTGAAGGGAGGAACATGTGTACCTTTCGTGATTATACATTAACACACCTGACTTCCTTAGCATGACTTAAAAATGCTCCAAACAGCTATATTTTATTTAGATGAAAGGGGAAGTAAGTGTGCATATTAAATCTTTCAAACAAGTCTTAGTTTTCTGTCTAATTTTGTGCAGATGAGGAATCCTGAATATAAATTAAAGAATCGTTTTCTATCCAAGCTAATAGTAATCCATAATCCAGCCAATGCGTCTAAACCACAATGTGGTTGGTCTGATTAAGTTTAATGCTTTCTTTCTCAATTTATTTAAATTTTGTAAGGACACACTTTGTGGAAAACCAAAAACTGTGTTTTGCATGGCAGGTGAAATGTTTTGTCTATTTGCTAGCAAGGGTGGAGGTCACTCAGGAGTTTAGGGCCAGCCATCTATGTTTTAATAATTTGCATATGCTGTTCATTTAAGAAGTAACATGTTTAAATATGATATGTGATGCGGCTTATACCTGCATTAACAATTATTTTCTATATTGTTTCTAAACCTTAGAAGCAACTCCTATCAAATGATATATCAAGGGTTCATAAAGTCTGCAAGGGAATACCTTTTTCCAAGTGGAAAAGCACTGAGACTAAAGGTCAGGATATTTATAAAAATGAAGCAGACACTTTGCTTTAGTTAGAGCTATTATGAAACAAGTGTTTCAGGGATGCAGTATACCTTTAACACTTTTAGGCTTTGATATGAGTCATTGTAACTGAAGTCTTATAAGGTCAATTGGAAAGTTCAAAATGGCCGTCGGTGAAAAGCTGCGGATCTGTTCCGTGTTTGTGTTGTCATTTTAAATTAGACAGGACTCTTTTGACAAGAGCTGTCAAAATATATCCATATCCGTTTCATTCAGAAGCTGTGAAGCAGGTTATTGCTTTTACTACCTTGCAGTAAATTCCTTAAGAAGCAAACATGGAGGATATCATGGTCACAAACATGAAGGCACACAAGAGGGTGAATGGGATGGCCTTCTATTAGATGTTACTGTCATAGGATCTGTGAAATCAAAGGGACTTTCATTCACAAGTTCGAATGCACTACTTAAATGTAAAACACTTTTCATCCAGGGTCAATCCACTTTGCCACATACTGTATGGTCCCTTCAGCACACCAGCAAACAGTTTTCTATTGTTATTGCACCCCAGGGACTTGGTTTCAGCCTTTGGCCCTTTGACACCTGAGGAGTACCACTTGTTGAAGTTGAAGAACACTATTCTTTCATCATGTATCACTGTTTTTATAGACACCATTTCTTTAGTTTGACACATCTTTTTATAGTGAAGACAGCATTCCAGACTCAAGTTAAGCAGTGGTATTATTTTATTTTGTTTCATTTTAGTGAATCCCTCTGTGTGCTGCCAGATTTGGAGTAACTCTGATTTATTATGCAAGCACTATGTCATTTAAAAATATCCTTATAACCTTATATTTAGATGGAAATCTTACATGAAGAGGGAGAGCACACACTGCGGGAGCAGGAATTACAGTTTCTCAGGAGCCAAGGGGAGCACCCCCTTCAAAATGGTTTGCTCTACAATTAATGTCCCGCACCTGTGATGCTCGATAAAAGCTGCAGAGCTGTGCACAGGTGTGGAACATTAATTCTGGGGGTGTTCCTTAAGCTGCTCCCCCACCCAAGTAAAAAAACAAACAAAAAAAACAGACAAAAAAAAAAACATCAGTGCAGTTTGTTCAATGTGATCTGCGTGCAAAACTATGCAAATTAATATGCTGAATACTAATCAATCCTTTACTTTATGGCAATTCAAAGAGAGACGGAGGCTTTAAAAGGGAAATGAAAAGTGGGACAGAAAACTGGAACTCATTTTTTGAGTAATGCAAAACAACAATCTTAGGAACTCTGCAACATCTGGGTAAATAATATGTGAAATTAATGCTGTGAATTGGATGCTGTGAAACCTGCCTCTTTAAAGATGGGAGGCAGCAGAACAGGCCTTCAGAGTGTTCATCAATTTTTCATACTCCAGTGTATTTCTAAACACAAACAATCAGACAGCATGTGGGGTTAAATTCTACATCAGCAACTTTATTTTTTAGTTGTTTTTTTCCTTCTTCTTCTAATAATCCAAGTATTGAACTAACCAGATGGCTTTCCCTGGGTGTATTGACCCAGAGGAATAAAAAAGTAATAAATTACAGTGTTTGGATCCCGACTGCAGTAGTTAGGTTGATCTCAGTTTCAAATGACACCCAACAAACCGCAACCTGCATTATGACTTTTTAAGACCTCTTTGTGCACATCTGCAATATTAGAAATGCTAATATAATACTATACTGATTAATAATTAAACAATTATGGTCATGAATCAATAACTTCAGCACATTTTTTCATTAGTGAATTGCACTGAATAAACAAGGCATGTGAATTACCAAGTCTAATTTAAAGGGAAAATTATTCATATTTTTATCTGTAAAATGTGAGAATCATTAATAATGCTGTTTTAAAAAGTCACCCTTTAACAATTAGCACTCTAACACATTTGGTTATTTTATTTTTAATAAATTAATATCATTCTATAAACTTTGACTCCAACATTAATTAATAATCGTAAGATCAGCTGCTGATTTAGGAATGGTGTTGATTTTTTGTTGCTTTCAAAAAGGTTATTCCCCTTCCATGTACCAACATTTTGAAACCACATTGTATACTGTCTCAATCCTGATTGAGTTTTATTATCTGTGTATCCATCTATGTATCTATTTATCTGTCTATCCATCCATCTATTTATCTGTCTATCCATCACAATTACATGTACTTTTTAACCAAACACCAAGGATGGATAGTGACTCATTTGCAAATACTCCCCCTATTGATAGTAGTAATTCGGTCATTCCAACACCCCCCACAAAACTGTGCATATTAAAATTGAAGAATACTATGGTTTTAGGCCCTATTCTAATAAATCAGTAAATCAATTTAAAAAAGTGTGAACTACCGTACAAACAATATGAATTACTTTTAATATTCAAATTCGTAAGAATTATCACTTAAAATCTGGATTGGCTGAAATAGCTTTGGAAAAATACTGTGTGAAATTATGAAGGCAGAAGCCTAAATGTACTGCTTGTAATATACAGCTTAACAGCAATTAACTCCTTAATTTGAATATTAATTACGTATAGCTGAACAACAAGGTAATAATTTAGCAATAGCTTTGGCCTGGAGTATTATATTAAATGCAAAGTGAAGCTAAAGGCTACAGCAGTCAATATCAGGTGGTAAAGTCATACCCCGTCTTATACATTATTACTGCAATTGTGTATGTTAATTTTAGTGGGTTTATTAGTTAGAATTAAAAAAAATAAAAAAATAAAAAAACTCTCTGCATTTTTGTTATTCATTAGTAGGATGGTTATACCTGGAGTCACAGAGCCACTTACCCATCACAACGAGAAATTCTGAGTGGCTATTGTCTAATATATAATTATATTTTTATTATAACAAAGCTTCAGGCCCCTGCTCTGCACAAAGCAATTTCAAATAAAGAGTGCTACAAGGAAAAGTGTTGACATACAAAATTATAAAAATATACTAACAGCATTTGGTGTTAATAAGCTATAATCACTCACCTAATTTAATCTGGTTGCCATGGAAAACAAATACCACTTGAAGCCTGAGAGGGTATAACAAATAAAATAGATATGCCCACAAAAAAATGACAGACACCCTTCCCCTGGTGACATTTAGTCCTGTGCTATCTCTACCTAATTTGTGTCAGCCCGTTGCCGACAGCTGTCTGTGTAGTTAGTAGCATGTAGTTTGTAACAGCAGAAATTGTGAGAGAATTGGTCTAATTGCATGGAATGATTGATGCTAGTGGAAACCACATTAAAAACACAAAATGCACTTCCTGTTGGCACACTCTTGATTCTTGTAATGAATTAATTCTCCAAAGACAAGGCTTACTGGTTCAAGGGTTTAGTAATAGAGGGTGTGTTTCTTAAATATAAGCAGCTAGATGCAATTTCACAAAGTGTTCGGTTTATTCATCTGGAAGATGGGTTTCAGAGGGTACAAAGGGTGGATGTTTCTTTGGATCAAATGGGAAGAATGTTTTTGAGAACTGTCTTAATAGCAATATCTAATGAATGTAAATTTATGCATATCACACTACAGGTACAAGTATAATTTATGAAATAAATTGTGGAAATATCCAGAACATCTGTACCAGCTCAAACTAATGGTCTTACATTTTTACTTCATGCGCTTTAGAAATCCAGGAACGTCAGTGTGCTGCATTGGAATTTTTCAAATGAAATGTATGTGTGTGTGTGTGTGTATATATATATATATATATATATATATATATATACACACATAATAGATTGCTTTAATCACAAATTTAAAATATATAATTTAGCCAGATTTTTTAAGCTCTTGTCATTGTTCAATGCCTAGCAAAAATCCAAAAATCTCCTAAATAAAAATAGTACACCATTAGAATAATAGGGTCAGTTTTTAGATTTTCTTAAAGGAGAGCACAACTCCCAAATACGAAATAGTTCTGACTTTCGGTAACATGTTTTTTGCACTAATAACTCTGAATTAGGGCTTCAGCAGCAGCCATTAAGTGTGTGTGATAAATGAGATAGCAGTACAATATCTATGGGCTATTTCAATGGTTATAGAAACATCTGGATCAGAATAATTTGTTTGTGTACATTTTTTACTGGATGAACAGAGACCGGTATCTGTCAATGAGTTGGGTTGCATAACGGGATAGAAATGAACATATAGCAAGCAGCTGCATTAGAGATGTACTACTCAATTGGAATATTAAATAGTCCAGTGTTATAGTTTTGGTGCTTATTTTTCCAGACATGCTTAGTAGTATGTCCTTTGACTGTAACCTTGCTTTTGAAAGATATATGTTTTAAGAAAATATCCTTATCCATCCCCCACCATCCAACATCAACATACATTCCTCTCCTGGTGTGACATCTGGAGATTATCATGAACATATTTGATTTCAATAGATTTTGTAATGATTGTAAAGATTATATCCTCTATCTTCTGTATCCTCTACGGTTTTTAGATAAGAGAACATAAGCAAACAAGCTTTTAGACTCGTTTTGAAGCCATAGGGGATACTGTACCCCTTTCAATGATTGCGTCGAACTGCCCTCCACCTTTGCCAATCAATATGCAGGCTCATTCATAAACTGACAACTATCTGTCAAAAGGGTATTCTGGTTTTAATATACATGCTTGCATTCTAATGGGTTCCTGTAGTAACAATGCTGCTGACGATAATATGGTTTCCCATAATCTTCAAACTAAATTATGTTTTAGACACTTTGGGCTCAATACTTAGTGACTAGCGGAATAGGAATAAGAAGTAGTCACCACTCTTTCCTGTATTTAATGAGAAACGGTCAAAACTAGTGTAATCACAGTCACTTTGTTATGTGGTATGTAAATGATTTAAAACTAGATTTCATGCATGCTTTCATACTAATTTATTCTCCTTTTTATTTTGGTGTCGGAAACTCTGAAAATAATCTAGATTTACCCGGGTCTGCAATTAAGCTCATAAACAGAACTAAGAAAGGAAATCTATTCATTTTCTTTTTGATTAAAATTACAGCCACACTCCGGGAGCTTTGGGGTTTATATATTAAATAATGCATAATTTCATAATTATATAGAAAATATAGATTTTTTAAATAGGGTACTAGGCAAAATTGTAACTTTAATTAGATCACTGTGTAAAATATCTCTAGGGTATGATAAAACAATGTTAAATATCCCACAATGAATGTAAAAATACGTTTAAACAGATAATGAAACACAAATACGGGACTGATTGACTATATCTACTACTTGTTAAAACATCCTGTGCATTGATGAAATTCTTGCCATTTTATGACAAATTAGCCAAAAAAAGAGCACATTTAATTAGCAAATATAACAAATATTGTTATATTTATTTGTAAAAAAAAAAAAAAAAAAAAAAGTGCATACACGCATCAGCAATTGCCTACTGAGGAAATTAATCTAAAACAATTAAAAGTGTTTGTACACAAATGAGAGAAGGAGGTCAAGATTACTGGGTGATTCACAGCTTTTGTTTTATTAAGTATTTTCTCCTTTAACCATATTTCTGAAATTCCCCCATTCATTGTTAAAATCAGCTGCTAATGCCTCAAGGACCAAAGGGCATTACATTTTTTGCATCTGCTTTTTATAACAGTAACTATAATCTCTTATTTTTTTCTCTTTAATATGTTAAGTTTGTTCTTTATAAATCCAAAAGATTCGATTCAAGCTAAGTGAAATATTAATTGTGCCTCTTTAAAACATTATCTGAAGTGCATATTGAATCTTGCAAAGCCTTATGAAAACTGAGTGGAAAATGGCCTTTAATAATGTATAGACAGCAGTAACAAAAACTTGTATACTGTCTTCTGCATACATTTGCACATCCTTGTTTAAATGTTAATTTATATAATGTGAGGATGAGATACATAATCATTTTCCTTGCTAAGTTATAGAATGTCCCACCCATTTTCTTATCAAAACAGGGACATCTAAAGAAAGATTTACAAAAATCAATCTACAAAGAATCATGTATTATCTTAATGAATGACTGAAAAGCTATTGAGAACATAACTAATATAAAAGCAAAGGATGAGCTAAGAGCAAAGATTATGCAGAGCCATTAAAGAGCACTTGCCAGAAAAAGCATTTTACAACTGGAACAAAAAATAAAGAATTAAAAGTATTCTAAAACACATGACATTGCCAAGCTAACAATGCCTCCAGTCTTTTAAAAATTACAGAGACTAATTTAAAATGAAACACAAATAGTTACGTGTTTGTATCAAACCTCAATTATAATTCTCAGTGTAGATTGCAATATCCCTTTGCTATATATAGTGTATGTAAATGTTAGCTGCTGTAGTCAAATACATCAATGTAAGTTGACAGCTGAATTATAACCATAGAAAAATGCATCAGTCTTTTGTTTTAAACTAAGAATGGAGCATTTTTAAAACTCACAATAGCTTTAATCAAATTCTCAAGGTTGTACAGTTTTGCATTGTATTAGTTTAATAGTTTCTGGTCTGCTGTTGACGTTAATGACACATTCCTATGTAAATATAATGTGCTTCTGAAAAGCCATCAAAACATTTTAAGGTCCAATGAATGCAGTTTCATTTATATTTTTAATAAAGTGATCTCTTTTTATTTAGCAATCTTTGCTGCACTTACTAAAATAATAAAGCTCGGGGTTTGATTAATGAAAAGTTTAAGGTAGTGATGCAAAGCATTTTTACAAATAGCATCTTGAGCGGGGAGAAGCAAGATGGAAAAATGCTGTAGCTCTCTGCTTGTCTTTAACGCAGAATATGCTTTTCGTACTTGTCTACAATGTATGGCTTTAGGGAGCCTTTGGCAATGATTTATAATTTTGTGTTTAGAGATAATGAAATACCTAATTTTCTAGTTTTGATATACTGATGATATAAGTTAAGGTAATATATTGAATACATTCAAATTTCCAGTATTTCCTTTTCATAGCATACAGATGTTTAAAATTGAGGGTGCTGGGAGGTGCTCTCTGTTGGCTTGGTGGCATTTTTTAGCCTTAAGGATGCACGATGTCTGAAGATTTTTATTAATCTCCTTACCTCTCTTAAAAATATCAGAATTCCTCAGAACTTCCTCTCCATCTTCATCTTGTGTATATTGAGAAATAGTAGTGTGTTTGCATGGATTGTTGTATATGGAGGCAGAGGTCATACGAAGGTTTGAACATTTTAGAATCGCTTTTGGTCTCCTAACACAAAGCATCACTGTCAAAATGGCACCAAAGAAAGCAAAACAAAAAATCACAATAAAACACACATTAATTAAAGGAACTGTGTCTTTATCAAGTTAAAACCACAGCTACCGGAAAACGTAAAGTCCAAATGCTTGAATGTGAAAATATCTCACGTTCTGATTCATGATCTTTACTTGGCATTCTGTTCAGTGCAATTATGCTAAACTCAGCTTCAGCTCCGCACCTTTTTTCTGTTTCAAAATAAATACATACATAAATATATACAACACATAGTGGCTGGATTCCAAATTCAAAACAAGATTGTGTTCCACCTCAAAGAAAATAATCCAGGAGATCCCTTGAGCTTCACTTATGGCCTTGTTAAGTACAGTCTATCATCCACTATTTCATATATTATTAATAACATAGAGGTAAGGTCTGTGCAGTTATTCATATAACCTTCCTACGTAACTCTTCTTAATATAATCTATTAGTAACCATGCTGACATATATTAGATAAAAATAAATTAATGGATAGCAATCACAGGGCTCAGTAAAGTTATGTCTACTAAAGAAATATGTGCAGGATTGAAATGTGGTACATACCTAACAGCTTTTAAGAAGGCATAGTCTGTAGTGTTGAGATTCTTAATATGTGGGAAAAAATTCTAATAATAGGTCAGCGATGTGTCTCCTTATAGAACCCTAACAATTGCACAATTGTTTGACAGGACAATGGTGTCCAATTCACAAAGATTTTCAGTCTCACCTATGCAAAGTCTGAAAAAATACAGTTATACCTACAAAAAATGAGCATAAACAAAATAATGAAATTATTTGTGAATTTGTTTTTATGTATGGTATGTTTTTATGTATTTTTCATTATTTTGATTAGCCTTGGTCTTGGCCAGCTCAGCATGGACACTCAAGTCATTAGCCTAATTGTTAAATGTTAGTAAGTTGATACCCAGGCGTGATGTTTTTATGAAATGTGTACTTATGTTTGTTTTCTGTTTTGTTTTCTGGAAACAAGACTACAACGGGAAGCACATTTTTGTCCACAAAGAAAGAAAACACACACGCATATGAAGAAATGCTACATAGCTTTAATATGTTTCAAGAGCCATAACATACACAACTGAACACATTTCAAATGAAAGCACAGCTTTTAGAATACATGCAAGATGGTGTTTGTTAGATTTTAATGTGTTTTTTTCATCTTAAGGGAGAAAGAAGTCAAGAAGAGAAAAAGAACTTGTGATGAATTAGCCAACACGAATATCTGTGTTCAGAAGAGCTGTACAAAGAGGCCAATGTGATAAACAAATTCATCAGGAAATCAAGAATGTTCTTCAAAAATCTGACCCTATTTTTCTTTCTCCTCCTACACAAGCCAGTAGATGTACTGAGCATACTAACAACAGCAGTGGTCTGGCTTGCATTGTAAAATAACAGAGAATTTTATCTCATAGATTAAAAATGGTAAATTGAAACTCAAGATACCCACAGAGATTAGCATATCATTGTTAGCGTAAAAGAGCCCCATACTCCAAAAAACAGAACCACTTAGAACAGAATGCAATTCTATACACTTTTGGAGTGGAAATAGCAGAGAATAATACTAATTTAAATAAATTTCAAGCCTTCTACCAGGAGGTATTTTATGTATATGGACAAGGACATGCAGAGTTTTTTTTCTTCACCTTTCCAGTCGCCTAAGTGTTACTCTTTGCAGATGTGCAAGAATAAAATCTGAAATTCTTCTGTTTCAATTTATAATGCTAAGTAAAAAAATAAACAGTGAAGACTCAATTTACACTGGTTTTCAAGCGGAACACATAATCCTTCCTACTTTGTGTTGTGCTTGGAAACCTGGATTTACAGAAGACAGTCTCTGGCCCAACGTTGTAGATAGGTGGGCTGTACGCCGCCCCTTTGCATCTTTGCATTGTTTCCCCAAAGGAGAGCCAATGGAAGAGTGATTTTCCTAATGCCAAATGGCAGAAAAGGTTTAAAGGCTAAATATATAATAACAGTATTCGTTTTGCCTTACTAAGTAACTCCTAACAATTGCACATCCAGAACAGAACTTAATTGCACAATCGATATGTCGTGTTCAAAACGAGCATCACAATTTGGCACTTCATCCGTTTCCTTTCTTTAGGCTTTAGTTACTTACTTTTTTTGTCTAGCTTGTTCATTATACTTCCTTACCTTGACCTGGCACATTTCACCTTTCTGAATATACGTTGCACAGTGTTGCGTTCATGAATTTTGTTTCAAAGTGGTTTATTTATTTTTTTCCACCAAGAAGAGTGGGGGAAATCAGTCATTAAAATTAACAGGTCTGTTTACCTCTAGCTGCTCATCAGAGTTATTAATTGCTCATGAGCAGTCTTACTTCAGATTTAAATAAAACTCTTGAGGAAGCCATTAAAGTGAAAATCGTACAGGAGGCAAGCCTAACCTAGGTCTTCTCTTTCTAAAGCTTAAAGAATTCCCCATGGAAACTACTTTACCCACTGGAAAGCTCTTAACTACCAGCACTTCAGAGGCAATAACTACTTGCTGTGAGATGTGGCTCTTGTGTCTGCCCATCCTGTGAATGGTGCTTCTAGGGGAGAATCAAATTTAATTCCCTCCGTCTCTCGTTTTCCTTTAGATTGTCATCTCGTCATGGTGTGTAAGGAAGCAGTTGCAATGAAAGTTCATTCTTACAGTTCTGTTTTCTAAAGTAGGGTATTTACATTGTGAAGAACATAGAAAAAAGAAAACGTGGGATTCGATGCCTTCCCTTTGTTTTTAATAGAAAATATCCTGTGTTTTTGATTGATTTTGCCAAAACACCTCTTTCTGGGTATTAGATATTCCATCTACTCTAACTCGGAGTGGAACTTTTATTTTTGTGAGCTACAGTATGTGAGGCATTGCTTGTACATAGTCCTTATCTGACAAGCCAGTACATTAAGCTTGGATTAACATCTATATCTTGGTATTAGACTTATATATGGGACAATGACTAGAAAAGGGGCGGGATGGGAGATATGGAATAGCTGCTGGATTGTCCATTTACAAATAGTCTGTGGTATTATGTTTTTTGTTTTTGTTTTTTGCTTTTTGGCCGCACAGATAAAGTACATCATTAAGACGTGACGATTCGAATGAAGTTTCTGGTGGTCTGTCATATGGACAAAACTTCAAACCTCTGCAACATCAGACTTGAAGAGAGGACTAAATGGCCTCTTTGAAGTCTTTCTTTGAAATAAGCAAGGCAATCCCTTGGCCCAAGGATCATATTCTATTTATGTTCCCCTTGCCAGTGATAGAGTCAACGCTGGCCAAATTTACAAAAGAAGATCCACACAGGAAAATCCGGCTAATCCCTGATTGAAAGTTCATGCGTTGGCTTCGTTGTATAAGCTCTGGCAGATTTTCCCAGAAAACTGGATCTTTTGGTGAAAGAAGCCACCCTTCAAGGCAAACACAGTCAATGTCAGTGGCAGATTGCATGTCTGCTTTCAAGTGCTCATTTTCAAAAGCTGGAGTTTTCTATTTAAAAAAAAAAGGGTTAAGTCTTTCTTGGGAGTGGGAGGCTCAGGTCCATCTAAGACCCATGTGAATGTCACCTAAGTTTGTTGTTTGATGAATCAACTGGCCTTCATTTACCTTTAAGTGTTGTCTTGTGTTGTTCTTAAACATCATTTGCTTTGCATTGTTTCAGTTTATTCCAGACAAACACAAATGGAGGGACCCAGAGAGATGGGAGATCTTTTCTAGATTGCAGATTCTAGATTTAACTTTTGGTGAGTTAAAAACTTTTTAATACACAATTTTCTGTATGGCACGGACTTATCTTTACCATTTTAAGATACCTTTGACCTCAAAGGCTGCCTTCCAGTATACTTGGAACAAGGATACAGATCATCGCTTTTAAAACAGCACTTCCTTGCAACTGGGTCGTAAAGGTGCACTGTTAACCGAAGAAAACAAGTGCAAGTTTTAATTAAACTAAAGAAGTTTCAATGTATATATAATCAAGCCAAATAATTTTTTTATGATTTTATACTTGTCTTCATAACTATTCTTTGTTTTCAACCACTTAATATTATCCTATCATGTACATTAAGTTGAAGTTTGTTTTTTAAATGCTAAGTGTTGATGTACTGTTTCTCTCTATATGGGTGAGGAGTTGATGGCAAAACATTAAGATATTAGTATCCTCTTCTGTCTGGAATGCAAGTGACCTCGTAATTAGATTTTATAACTATGCATGACACTGTGTTCAGGAATGTAGGTGCTGTGAGAAGCACTTTGAAATGCTTCATTGTACTTAAGCTATCCACTACGCGAATGCTATTGTTAATTGTGGTCCTTCTTTTATCAATTAGACAATAAACTTGACCTCTGCTAGGAGAACACCTGATATTGACATTCCAGCTTTTATTCTCAAAAGAGTAGAAGCAGCCTAATGCAAAGCAGAGAACAATTAGTCTTCCCTCCCCTCATCTGTGAAAAGGAAGGAGGACATAGTATATATTTGTATGCACCTGAAGTTTGTAGTAAATTGGTAACATTTTTGACTAGCTTCTTCACCATTCTTTTTATTCAAACTTTGTAAATGAAAAAGACAACATTTCATGATGTTATGCTAGTGATTATAAACAGGGTTTAGGGTTATCTGTTTGTGTTTCATTTCCTTTTACCTGTAGAAGAAAAGAAAGTTTAAGACATTTAACATGTAAAGGTTTTCTCACAAGTACAAACAAATTGTGCTTAGGTGTGATGTCAGCGTCGCCAGCTTGAGCTGATTAAATTTAAAAACTTAAAGTTCTGCAGAAATTCATTCTATTCTTAGAGGTCTGAAACAACTTCACTGACAACTGACTTTCACAAACTCTTAAAGCATGAAAGAAATGTGTTGTTTAGCCTTCTCCAGTTTTAGATGTCCAAAGTATTTTTTATGATGTCTTATCAGCCCTATACCTAAGGCATTGTCAGTAGTTCACAAAGATTACCTTTACATAAATTACCCTTGTAAAATGGGTCCAGTTTTGAAGCAATTTCTACAAAAAGTGTCTTCATCATTGCATAGCAAGGTAGAAAGGAGTTACACTCACCTTCAACTTTGCCTTGTGTATGCTGGAAATGCCGATTTACCCAATTCTAATTATAGTGAGGGATTATAGTGTTTTTAAATATGATTATATTATTTAATACACTTTAAAAGTTGTATGTTCCCATACAGGATACGATTTCTATTACATAATAAAGCTTAGAAAGGATTTATCATCACCATTCTTTAAGCACAACCCCATTCTCATTTATGTAAATACCAACATACTGTACATTTAACTCAATTAATAGGAATTACTTTGTATTTTTTTCATGTTTTACTCATATCATATAGTTGTTATAATATATAATTTCCTTCTGGGAGTTATATATCCTTTTAAAGTGACTTTGATATCGTTTATTCTTTTACCAGTGGTATTATTTGTATGTGGTCTGATGGAATCAAAGGAAAATGCATCAACATCTGCAACAAATTGAGTATAAGTGATAAGACATAATAGTGTCTTTTGGCTAACCAAGAGCAGTGGAGCGCGATCTGCTGGAAGATGTGAATGTTAAGATGTATGTAAGAGTAATAATATCTATCTATCTATCTACATATAAAACGATCAAAATAAATGTAAGTTTTGGCAAATCTGTTTGAAAGTCTAGGAAGGGTAAAAAAACATATTGCATTCATATGGAGAACAATAGTAGAATGCAGTAGACATGGTCTATCTAATAAGGTATTTTGCAGGTGTTCGAGATGGGACCCTTCTGCAGTGTGTCTTGGATCGAACCCGACAAAGCCTCCTCTCTGGGTGCCAGATGGACACTTGCATTCCCCATACTCTCGCACAGCTAAGACCTAGGCTTTTTTCACAAAAGAAAAGCGCTTTGGCTGAAAGAAAACCACAGCTGAATTTTATGGTACCGCTTCTTTTGCCAAGCTGATTTTAGCAATTCAAAGGACGAGTGCATGGAAATACTGTTTCAGCAGCGTGGTAGATATGCTTTTGATGCAAGTTTGAATTGGCATGTATTTGTCCCTCTAATATTTCTCCAGTCAGTAGGGACTCTTGATAAAATCCAGAAACACACAGAAATGATCAAACTGAGCTCCAAGTGATATTGGACCAGAATTGCACATGTTTAATATGCATGAATCAGTTATCAATAAAATCAGTGGTATCAGTTATCTAAATTGTATGTTCATATGTGTGTATTTGCAGCACATTCAAGATGTTGGGGCCTCCTGGAAATGGTTCCTGGAATCAATATAAACTATTCATTTATGTTGACATTTTTAATTATCTCTGAGGAAAATGCAACAAGGGATATGTTTTGCTAGATGTTTACTCCTAACTTTGTAAAGCAAAGTATCCCCCCCTTGATCACTATCACACCAGCACACACTCTAGCCACTCTGTCACATGGGCTAGTATCACCATCTATTTTTCCCATTCTGTCTGAATCATCTTCCAGAGCACATTTATGTTGGTTTCAATTCGAAATCATATTGCAAACATTAAACAAATTATATTAAAGCCTTTTGTAAACTTTGTCTTTTGATGATCAACACATCTGGGCTCATTGCAAAATATCCCTTGTGAGTATGAAATGATAATAAACAGGTGAGGCTATAGTTTAGACAGTTTCTGTGCATGTGTGTGGACAATTTGTGAACTGTAGAAGTCTGGTCTGTATCCTCATTCAGCTGACATTGTGGACATGTTGGGAAATGTTCATCTTTCCCTGCCATTGCCATTGAATATTATCACAAGGTCTCATTCGCAATCCTTGCCTTTTGTTATTTTGTTAATTTTCTTGATCAGAAATGTCAACATTTGAGGCATGTCACATCTTTAATCATTCCTAATTATTGTATACAGTCATCTCCACTGGCAGGAATATACCACCATCCAAAGACTGGGCTCGGATAATGGCACCATTCCCGTGGCACAACCCTAGCTACCTGGGGATAAGAGTAACAATGCAGAATGTATGTAAATGTTCCACTGAGTGCTTTTGCAACTTGTCATTGCTTGAGTTTTCAGTGTCCCTTTATTTAGCATAAATGTTCACATTCAATACACACAGAAATCATTTTAAGAAACATCTGTGTCGGATATGAAGGAACATTTTGTATGTATATTATTAGAAAGCTGTTTGTTATAAAAAGAAAAAAGAAAGTCAATATAATTGGTTGGTGTCACTAAAACACATGTACAGACTGAAGTTCTTAAACAAGTCCTGCTGATTTCAAGAAGATTGCCCTATATTGTGTTGGGCAGTATATATGGATGGCTTTTAGTTGCTGTATCTTCTCCATTATTAAATGAGTTGGATTTTATATTGTAAAAGACTAGGTAGACAGTTTGCTTTGAATATTCATATTCTGATGCCCCTTTTCAGTGAAACAATTAAGCAGAAAAGGAATTTTACATGCATTTCTATCCCAATTGCAGAGGCTGTTTTAAATCTTGGACTCCCATGATTCATGTATTTTATTTATTGTCATACACTGGAAGCAGTTAGGTAAGCCATCAAAATTCTGACTTTTTTTCTATGCGTGCCATAATTGTATATTTGTACACTGTTGTAAAAATATTGCATTTAGAGGAAAATGAATTTTGAGGCATATAAATGTTTCAGTTATACAGCATCACATCAGTCATAGAGCTGCCACATCCATCAAACCTAAATCATTTTACTTAGCTCTGCAGAGTCCTGATATCTTATGGGCATGTTTATACTACTTGAAGTTCAGGCATTATTATGAGTTTAGGAAGTGTACACAGTTTTTTTTCCCCCCTACTGATTCATTTTATGTCTTTGTGGACGTGCATTTTCTGGGCTCTTAGTTTGGAAAATATTGGTTTCGTTTCTATCAGGTAAATATAAATTGATATATAATAAAGTAAGGGAAAACTGAAGAGGCAAACGGTGGCATATTGGCCATTGAACAACCTGCTGCTACCCTTATTGCAGAACTCTTTAATGCCATTAGCAGCTTAATGAAGATAAGTAAAAGGAAAAATAATATGAGACTTGAACTTACTTAAGTACTGGGCTAACCCAGTTTGAATGTGTGGTCTCATATAGTAAAGGCTCCTAAAGTAAAGGCTGAGGTACAGTCCTAATCTCAGAATATCCCTTTTGTAAGGACTTATCAAGCAACTTAAAAATATACTTTTCTTTTTAATATTTAATTTTTTTTTTGGTTTCTTATAAATGAAGGCTGTCAACAAATGACTTTATTTATTTGGTTGTACCTTGGTATGTGCCTTTTATTACCCTGTTATTTTACTTTTAAAGTGTTTTCCATAATAGTGATAAATAGTGCTGATGAAATATTCTCTCACTCTGGCACAGTATTAGAAATATCCCATCTGCTTGTCACAGAAAGTTATGTCACAACTTTAAACTGATTTCACATTCGGCCTCGTAGGAATGATATGAAAACCTCAGATAAACATAATGAAAATCTTAAGTGTTGGGGGCAGCTATCCTACCCTACTGTTGGAGACCTTGTTATTTTGCTGAGACAATATCCAACTTGACTTAAGTTTCTACGCATAATATTTCATTATGTGTGATGACTAATGTGCATTGGGTGGTTTAAAAAGCAAAAACAGAAGGCAGTGGGATAAAAAAAAAGTAGAAACTCTCTCCTATAGTGGTGAAAGAGTTACTCATAGCTTTGGGTTAGAAAGCAAATTACTTGTGTATGTTGTTTTCTAATTGTTTATAAAATGAAACTAATGAGATTTCGAGCACACTGTTACCTGATATTAGGCTGTTTTGATGAGTGAGGCAAATTGCTGTAGTTAACAAATGTAAAACCATCAGTTTTATTGATACAGGTTTGTGTATGTGTGAAATTAATCAAAGCGTGGGCGATGATGAACAGTTTCTGTAGAATTCTGTCAAAGGTTAAGAGCTAGTTATTTTTAAGAATGACATGAATCTACCAGAGACAGTGATTGCCTAAATGACCATTGTAATTACCAATTACTTCTTGAAGCAGAGAATATATTCACGGCATGTAGCCCACTAAATACAGACAGGCATTAGCCCATTTACGTACTAATGCACATAATTTAGATCCTGAAAAGGGCAGATGGGAACACAATGAAAGATATAATAGATACTATCTAATATCATTCCAAAGAATATTGGATTCATTGAAGATGAATATTACTTTATGTCAGATTGTTTTTTTATAAAACAGTCAAAATACATTTCATCTCCCTTTTTCTTTTTTGTTGCTTTAATAATGGGCATTAGTAAAACCCTGCTGAAAACAGAGACACAAAACAGTTTTGTGCACGTCACTTCCAGCCCCATCCCAACATGAAGGGTCTTGGAGAAAAGCACCTGTGTGGAATTCCTCAACAATTAAGTCAGTTAGTACACAGTCAGAAACATCAGACCTCTTTTGCTGCTTTCGGTGGCGTACTGAGCGGCGCAGATTTGTGAATCACAAGAAATTTATGGCGCACAGATCAAGAATATGTTTTCCGAACTAAAAAGGAAACGGGAACAGAAAAACTTGATGACAAGCTTGACTTCCGAAAGCGTATTTTGTAAATTAGGCATAAACTGCAAAGCACTGCAGCTTCAGTGAATAACTTGTAGGATCTTATAAATAAATTAAAATGACAAAAAGGAAAATCTCAAACACAAAACGCAGTCACGATAAGGGGTGTTGAGATTTCAGATAATGAGACCCCCCCCACCCTTCTCTTCTCTTTGAGAGGGTTGCCTAGACTGTTGGCTTGGTGTGTTATTATCTGGAAGAATAATAAGGACACATATTTGTATCTCTGAATCAGATTAATAATTTGAGAGCAGGATGAAAAGTTGGTTTGGTGTGAAAAGTTGAAATGTTACATCATTCTTCAGCAAAAGGCATGCTGAAACTATTTGTCCTTCCATTAAAAAGATGACATGCAGTGGATGCAAAGGCCTATGGAAACCATCGTCAGAAGAGCTGTTTAATGTGATGATAATGTCACACTCATAACACACATGGCATTTGGGAATAATGGCAATTTAAACATAGTCTGATTCATTTCAACAATGCATTGATTTAAATTTCGGCACACATTTTATTTGTATTGGGAACCCTTGGGGGTGGGAACAAAGTTTTAAGGCTGAAATAGCAGCAGCAACCAAGATCTATATAAATATCACAATGGCCTCAAATCTATTTGTAAGAAATGTCAAATCGCTAGCTACAGTTTCTCAAGTGGATAACACAGTCACGATGTACAGGTCATGTGCAAAATGAACACACTTGAACTACTGATAGATTTGGCTACTCAGGTTCAAGGCATCCACCCACAGAGTCCAACTTGATACAGTCCTTGAACTATTAATCGAATCAAAGACCATTTACAGGACCAGAACAGAAAGACTACTATGGGAAGTGATCAATGTCAGGCCCAAGTGTCACACGGATAATTAAATGTGTACTTTTCAAATAAACAAGCAAAAGAATAAAACAAACGTGTCAAAAAATGAAATGACAGATAATGGGGTGTTTGTGACCCTTTTACAATAACTTCAAATGTAGCACAGTTAATATAAAATAATAACATAACATAAAATTGCCTTTCTTTCCTCATATACTCGTTCATTACACTTCCAATTCCAATTACACAATGATTAACATCATTTTATTTTGTATTAATGACAAAAAATGCTTGTCACCTCTACTGAGCAATATTGTCAGTTTATCCTCAGTCATGGGCTCTTAAGTGTCATTTTTTTAAAACTATACCTGGTAAATTACAATGGCAGCTTTTTGTTAATAGCTTTTGTCTCCTGACATTTTCTGACTGGGCTTATTCAATGGATGTAGGGCAGGTTTGTTTAGAAACCGCTTAAATTGATTTTTTTTTTAAGAGGTGAATCTTTTAATAAAAATGTGGGAAATATTGAACTCTCTGGAGGAGAGCAGGGTAAATAATGAGTTGTTAGCAGTTAGTACACTAATATTGATAGTTCTCACAAAAGAAGGCCACAGGTTGTCATTTTTAATTTTTTTACCAAATAATTAAGCGACTGCGTTGGTGTGACACAATAATAGGTTCATCATGTGATGGTTCCAGAATCCCATGTGTCCAGAACATTTCCAGTTTGAGTCCAGACCTCGCCAAATTGCTCAGCCTAGCAGGGAGTCCTCAAACAGTTCAAAACTGGCATCTGTGCGCCCAGTAGGTATGGAAGAAAAATCAGCTGGGATTCCATCTTCTCTTGTTTGAATTCTTTATTTTTATTGATCTATTTTCATTTTTCATATTGGTGTTGCGTACGTTATTCTCAGCTTTTTCCTACCCGCATTCTCAAAATAAACCATGTTTTTTTTTAAATATGTCTCTTGGACTGAAGCAGAAAATTGCTGACGTGGTGCAATTTTTGAGTCCAATAGGTTTTGAGTTCATTTAATAGGACCAGGTACTTGTTAGGTTTGAAAAACTGATTGCTTTTATGTTCTACTGCAATGCATTTCTATTTCAGATTTAAAGAAAAAAAATAGTATACAAGTGAGTAGAATATTGTTTCCTACATTGACATTTCACAAATGTTTAACTAGTGGTTTGAAAAGTCAAAGTAAAGCTTCTTAGATGTTAAATTAATTCTTAATTAAAACATATTATTTGAAGTTATATAATAAAACCCCTGTTAATAGAGAAATAAAAATATATATTTGTTGTTGAAGTTTTGAAAAAAATATCTACACATAAAAAAACAGCAACATATCTTTTATCATATGCTTTTATCCAATGGACTATATAAAATAGAGAAAGGGACAAAAATTACAGGATTTTTAAAATTGATCATTGTTCCCCCAATTTTTGTTTTTCTTATTGTCTTTTATGCTTTGTGTACCTTCACTTACTCCAGGATGCCCATAGTACATGTTTACACAGTATAATATTGCAGATGCATTTGATTTCTATGAACTTGTGTGAATTAGCAGCAAACTTTATGATGGCTATAGCTAATAAAATGAAAACTCTGTTTAGCATGAAATAAGGTTGCATGGGATAAAGGTAATATACACTCAAATTGAACACAAGGCTTTTATGTTTGTGCATATTACCGTAATACTGCTGGTAATGCTTCATAAATCCTGTAAATACAACAAATGCATATTTTATTGCTTTTCATATTGTAATTATAACAGCAGAATCAATATGCTATTTTCAACATTTCTCTCAAGTTTTCAGCAAAATGATGGTTCTGATTCATTTTACACTTTGTATTTTTTGGTTGCGTACTGTGCTTATAAGTGCTGTGTAATGCTTGAAATAATTGTTGTTTTCATAGTAAGAAAGGGCATATCAATTAAAAATAAATAGTCTCCACAGTCATTATGTCACTACACAGTGGTGAAACTGCTATTAAAGATTTTTTTCCCCTTACAAAGATTGGATGTATTTATTCACAACAATGTAAAACACATTTTCATATAGGCTACTTCTTTATGAGAGGTTACACAGAATATAGGGGAAAAATGCAAATAGTTAATTTAGCCTTAATTTCAAGAGACTAGATATGAACTAAAAATAGGTCTTAGTGTAATGCTGTGAAAACGGAAATAATTCAATATTTTTGTTATCTTATTCTTTACAATTGAGCAATGCCTGATTACATTAAAGTTTAAAATTTAAGCACACCTATTATTTTTTCTAGGGTGACTCTCCTGCCACTGTTGGGTTTATACTTTGCAATTAAATAGTAAAAACCATGGGAATTTGTCAATGTAACCTTATAGGTAGCAATGTCTGTGGTTACTGAGATAGTGCCTTCATTATTTTATGTTTTTCGATGAGTAGGTCATCTTATTGGCCTGGTTAAGTCAGTTTTAGGCCCCCTTGTGTGTACTGGCTTGTTTACACTGAGTCAGCACAGTTTCATTTGAATATCCCAATGCATTATAATGTGCTCTTTTCTATTAAGACACCCTGGACCAGATTTATGAAGATTTTTCTTTTTCCAGTTCATCCTAATAATTATGATGCTCTAGCATTTTATTTTAAGCATGTGAAAAAGTCCCAGAATGTGTCTTTTTCTTACATAAAACCATGCTCTAGATTCACAGTTTTCTTTTAGAGTGGGTATAATCCATATTGTTACCTAGTTGTTCCTTTTTAATATATATGATATTTTGGACAACAGTGTAAAGCAAAGTTTTATTTTAGAGTTTTATGTTATGAGACCTTCAATTTAAACAAAATAAATAAGAAAAATGCACACTCAAACTAGCCTTTAAGGGGAACTAGCATGGTCCCTACAATTATAATTGATTGTGCCTTTATGTGTCGCAATTAGTGATGATGTAAGATGTATAGATTTTTTCAGATACGTAACCTTTAACACTTTAAAATGTAAAGCTTACCAAATAATGGTGGATGTCAAAAGTTCTATTTTAAAGTTTCAGGATGTGTCCTGTTATAACTTTTTAGAAAGAGGAAAAACTTTACAACCTACAAGCACCAGATTTGTCTTCCTGCTGCAACTTGAGTTGAGTCATTGTTGTTATCAAGAGTAACAGAGTGTTAGCATTTCACGGTCTTACTCCTTTATAGTAATTATAGTTTCTGTAGACAACATGAAGTGTTGCTGTGCCCACGGCTGTGAGAAAAACAGTGAAGACGGATTTATTATTTTCTTCTTTCCAACAACAAAGATTAATGCACAGTGGAGATTGTTTCTTCAAGCAATCAATCCCACATTCAAAGGAATTTTTGCATCACTTGGATCATCCCACTAAACTGCACTGGTTTGTATGAATAGGCACATGCATGGTAACACGTTAAGTGTGTAATTTTTGGAATGTCTCCACAAGGTAAATTGTAACATTCCATGTGTATGTGTTGTTGTTTATTGCATTTTATGTTTCACGATTTTTGTATAGGATACTCCCATAAATTACAGTGATGTACCTGCCACCTCTATCAGAATTCTGGCAAATCAGTTCACACAAACATTTTCCACTGCAATATCAAAAATCCAATACCCATTTAAATCATTGTAGCATTTGGAGTGGCAAATTTAAGTTTAGTATGCTACAGAAAAAATATTAACAAGTAATGCGAGAGGGTTTGCTCTCATGCAACATGTTTATTCCCTATAGAAAATAATGCCCCATTTCCACTGGCCATGTTTAGGTGCACCTCTGCATTTCCATTTGAGTGCAGGCATTTCCACTGTGGCACAGGTGCACCTCCACCTGTGCCCAAACTAGTTTCAGAAAGCACAGTTTCGTACCTCGCACCCTGCTGCATCCCAAACTAGTCTAGGGGATGTACTGTTATGTTCCCTTACAGAACCAGATGCAATGTCACTGCATTTTGAAATTGTAACTACAATAATGTAGTGTAAGCATTTCACGGTCTTGCTAACTCTAACACGATCACTGCTATCGATATGAGAGAAGCGGTAGGAACTTTTCCCAAGAAAGAATATATGTGTTTACCTTTGGAAGATGATGAAATTGGAGCACTTATTAATGTATAGTCTGAAAGTTCCACACAGGATCAATTGTTTGGAGCAGTAAGACATTTAGAAGTGCAAAATATATTCACTTTTTTTGGTATAAATATATGCAAACATAAAAGACTAGGTGTACCATATGTCCTGGATTCAAATTAAACATCCCTGTGTCCCAACAATTTTCTCAAAATCATTTAAGTGTCCCAGTTTTTAGCTTTTACTTGTTTAGACTCAAAATGTTTAAACCGTTAAAAATAGACATGGCATGTTTTTATGTGATCGATTGCTTGAAGAAGTCAACATTTTAATTATATTGGCAAACCCTAATTACTGGTAACTGTATATGTAAAACAATATGTATGCTATTTTACTAGCATAATACTGGTAATGGTAGTAGTATAGCCGTTTACCGACTGCAGAATTAAATCACTACATTGAAAAATAAGCGTTTAATACAACTACTAGGCCTACCTGATCCATTGACAACAATGTCATGACAAGGTTTTTTTTTTTTTTTAAAGGAATCCCATACAATTTAAAGTTCATGATGCACACAATGTTCTAGCTGTGGGATTCATTTATTTAGTGACACTTACTGTAATTGGTCAAGCTCATGTGGAGGTTTTCCAGGAAAAAATGCTAACACTGAATTTGTGAAAAACAGTTTGAGTAAGTTATGGATCCCAGGGTGTTGTTGGTGTATTTGTATATAAATGTATTAGTTGTTCTTAAGAATCAGTTCTGCCAAGTTAGTTAAAATCAGTTAGCTACGTATAGATTAAGACTGTATATTTCATTCTGATATGCTAAAACACTCTACACAGGACAGATTTAAGCAACACAAATGTTTACTAATAATGCAACTCATTTAATTCTCATTCAGAGATATAAAAAAAGAAATATCTGACATACTTAAGAACATAAGAAAGTTTACAAATGAGAGGAGGCCATTCGACCCTTCGTGCTCGTGATCCAAGGATACTATCCAGTTTATTTTTAAATGTTCCCAAATTTTCAGTGGGGAGTTTGTTCCAGATTGTAATGACTCTGTGAGAAGAAGAAGTGTCTCCTGTTTTCCATCTTGAATGCCTTGAAGCCCAATTTTCATTTGTGTCCCCGGGTGCATGTGTCCCTGCTGATCTGGAAAAGCTCCTCTGGTTTGATGTGGTCGATGCCTTTCATGATTTTGAAGACTTGAATCAAGTCCCCACGTAGTCTCCTCTGTTCCAGGGTGAAAAGGTTCAGTTCCTCAGTCTCTCAGTAGGACAGTCCCTTCAGACCTGGAATAAGTCTGGTTGCTCTGAACTGCCTCTAGAGCAGCGATATCTTTCTTGAAGTGTGGAGCCCAGAACTGTACACAGTATCCAGATGAGCTCTAACTAGCGCATTGTACAGTCTGAACATTACTGCCCTTGTTTTAAATTCTACACTTTTGACAATTAAATTCCACATTGTTTGGATGGAGAAAGTGAGGAGTCCACATAGACTCCTAAGTCTTTCTCATGCATTACTTCATCTAGTTCTGTTCCTCCCATAGTGTAATTATAGTGGACATTTTTGTTACCTGCGTTGGAATTACATTGAATTTCATCTGCCAGGTGTCGGCCCACAACTGAATATTATCTAAGTCCCTTTGAATAGCCTGTGCTGCCGAGATTGTATGTGCTGAGTCGCCTATTTTAGAGTCATCTGCAAATTTGACAAGTTTGCTAACTATCCCAGAGTCCAGATCTTTAAAATAGATTAGAAAAAGCAAAGGCCCTAATACTGATCCCTGTGGAACTCCACTAACAACCTCACTCCAGTTAGAAGCAACTCCTCTAATCGACATCCTCTGCTTCCTATACATCAACCAGTTCATAATCCATCTACTTACATTACCCTGAATGCCTACAGCTCCCAATTTGAGGATCAGTCTTTGGTGTGGAACCTTATCAAAAGCTTTCTGAAAATCTAAGTATATCATATCATATGCTTTCACATGATCTACAGCTGCAGTTACATGTTCAAAGAACATGATCTGCCTCATCTAAACCCATGTTGACTATCTCCAAGAATATGCTTAACTTATAATACTTAACTTATTGTCATTGTTAATTGGATCATGTTACAGGGAGAAGTAATACACAAAACAAAACTAGATGAAACAGCAGCAAATACGTGGAAATTAACACCTTTTTTTAATCAAATACCATATTTTTAAGTGATGTAATTTGTTTTATAAATATTCTTTCAATATGTCCCGGTTTATTGAATATTAATGTTTAAGGTATGAATAGTTTTCAGACTCCAGTTTTTTAACACTAAAACCCAAAATGCCCAGTGTCTCAGAATCCAATTCTGAGAGGACAGACAGGAGGAGAGCCTGGGTGCGACCCAAATCGCGCACTTGCTCCCTCTTTACCTTCTTTGCGAGGCAGAGATACTATGGTCGCCATCTTAAGGGGTAACCCAATACCTTAGGGGACGAGTGAAGGAGCTTAACTGAACTGCTTGTGCCCTTCAATGCTCCCTTTGACGGAGTGTACAAAACAGTACACTTATGCGGAAGTGTTTTAGCGTTGAAGTCCCAGAACTCTTTGCGTTAACAAGGCGGAGTCAATTCCCAAGTCAATTGGGAAAATATAGCAGCGGTGGGTGCATTTTAATGTAAATCTAGCTAGCTAGGCAGTTAATTTAATTATTAATTAATGTATCAATTATTTTAAATATTTATGTTGTATGCAGACACATAGATAATATAAAATGTATCTATAATCATGATTTAAATATATTAGAAAGTGCAGCGAAAAAAACTTTTCGGCACCTATCTTCTTATATCTTCTTTGGAACAGGAACAGTGCAAACGCTATAGCAGTCTACCTTCTTTAAAACTACAATATGACAAGAAAAGATTGCTAGGTACTTTCTCGGTCAAAGGTAAAGGTGCTGAATGATGACGCTGATCATGTGCCCTATATAGAAATAAAAGCACTTTTCCCATATGCCTTCAAAGCCCAGATGCCATGTCCAACCCCTACACGATGTTTGAAATAAATGCAATGGTTTTATTTTAAGTAGTAAGCTTATTTCCAGGCTATTTTAATAAAGAAGTATCTTTAACAAAACTTCAAAAACTATATATATATATATATATATATATATATATATATATATACACTCACCTAAAGGATTATTAGGAACACCATACTAATACTGTGTTTGACCCCCTTTCGCATTCAGAACTGCCTTAATTCTACGTGGCATTGATTCAACAAGGTGCTGAAAGCATTCTTTAGAAATGTTGGCCCATATTGATAGGATAGCATCTTGCAGTTGATGGAGATTTGTGGGATGCACATCCAGGACAAGAAGCTCCCGTTCCACCACATCCCAAAGATGCTCTATTGGGTTGAGATCTGGTGACTGTGGGGGCCAGTTTAGTACAGTGAACTCATTGTCATGTTCAAGAAACCAATTTGAAATGATTCGACCTTTGTGACATGGTGCATTATCCTGCTGGAAGTAGCCATCAGAGGATGGGTACATGGTGGTCATAAAGGGATGGACATGGTCAGAAACAGTGCTCAGGTAGGCCGTGGCATTTAAACGATGCCCAATTGGCACTAAGGGGCCTAAAGTGTGCCAAGAAAACATCCCCCACACCATTACACCACCACCACCAGCCTGCACAGTGGTAACAAGGCATGATGGATCCATGTTCTCATTCTGTTTACGCCAAATTCTGACTCTACCATCTGAATGTCTCAACAGAAATTGAGACTCATCAGACCAGGCAACATTTTTCCAGTCTTCAACTGTCCAATTTTGGTGAGCTTGTGCAAATTGTAGCCTCTTTTTCCTATTTGTAGTGGAGATGAGTGGTACCCGGTGGGGTCTTCTGCTGTTGTAGCCCCTCCGCCTCAAGGTTGTACGTGTTGTGGCTTCACAAATGCTTTGCTGCATACCTCGGTTGTAACGAGTGGTTATTTCAGTCAAAGTTGCTCTTCTATCAGCTTGAATCAGTCGGCCCATTCTCCTCTGACTTCTAGCATCAACAAGGCATTTTCGCCCACAGGACTGCCGCATACTGGATGTTTTTCCCTTTTCACACCATTCTTTGTAAACCCTAGAAATGGTTGTGCGTGAAAATCCCAGTAACTGAGCAGATTGTGAAATACTCAGACCGGCCCGTCTGGCACCAACAACCATGCCACGCTCAAAATTGCTTAAATCACCTTTCTTTCCCATTCAGACATTCAGTTTGGAGTTCAGGAGATTGTCTTGACCAGGACCACACCCCTAAATGCATTGAAGCAACTGCCATGTGATTGGTTGGTTAGATAATTGCATTAATGAGAAATTGAACAGGTGTTCCTAATAATTCTTTAGGTGAGTGTGTATATATATATATATATATATATATATATATATATATACACAGCTCTGGAAACAATTAAGAGACCACTGCATTTTTTTTCTTAAATCAGCATCTCTACATGTATGGCAGCCATTCCATTCCATTCATATTTTTATTTGGAATTTGGGAGAAATGTTGTCAGTAGTTTATAGAATAAAACACAAATGTTCATTTTACCCAAAAACATACCTATAAATAGTGAAACCAGAGAAACTGATAATTTTGCAGTGGTCTCTTAATTTTTTCCAGAGCTGTGTGTGTGTGTGTGTGTGTGTATATATATATATATATATATATATATATATATATATATATATAGTCAGTCCTCGAATCTGATTGGACGAGAGACGTTCCATGAGCACTGATGGTCTGACACCAACAGCACTCGGACGCTTCACTGTGTGTATCACTCTGCCACATTAACCTTTGAAAACAAGGGGCTCGTGACACTGGATACATCAAAGTTTTCCTCAGCGATTTTGATCGATATTAGCTTCTTTATTTATTGAATTGTATATGAGTCACGGCACACACTGGTAAGCACACATGCTCTCTCTTTCCTCTCTCTCTCTCTCTTTATCTCACTCACACAAGACGTTTTAGAATGCTGGAGGTAAGTGCATCGTTTGAAATGCAACAGCACATCCTGCTCTGTGGTGTAAGAAAGTAGTTCCATACACAAGTGCATTTTTTTAATGATAGTCCTACGTTTTTTTCTCTTTTTTTATTTTCTTGTTCGTTGAACTGTTGTATATAAGCAATATCACACTCGCAATCGTGCGATATGGCCCTACATCTACACTGCTGTGATTCGGCCACAGGCACGAGGCCGTAGGTAATCACAACAATGCCGATGTAGGGCCATATCGCACTCTTGCTCGTGTGATATTGCTTATATATATATATATATATATATATATATATATATATATATATATATATAATCAGCCATAACATTATGACCACTGACAGGTGAAGTGAATAACACTGATAATCTTGTTATCACGGCACCTGTCAGTGGGTGGGATATATTAGGTAGCAAGTGAACATTTTGTCCTCAAAGTTGATGTGTTAGAAGCAGGACAAATGGGCAAGCGTAAGGATCTGAGCGACTTTGACAAGGGCCAAATTGTGATGGCTAGACGACTGGGTCAGAGCATCTCCAAAACTGTAGCTCTTGTGGGGTGTTCCCGGTCTGCAGTGCTCAGTACCTATCAAAAGTGGCCCAAGGAAGGAAAAGCGGTGAACCGGCGATACAGGGTCATGGGCGGCCAAGGCTCATTGATGCACTTGGGGAGCGAAGGCTGGCCCGTGTGGTCTGATCCAACAGACGAGCTACTGTAGCTCAAATTGCTGAAAAGTTAATGCTGGTGCTGATAGAAAGGTGTAAGAACACACAGTGCATCGCAGTTTGTTGCGTATGGGGCTGCGTAGCCGCAGACCAGTCAGGGTGCCCATGCTGACCCCTGTCCACTGCCAAAAATTCCTACAATGGGCACAGAACTGGACCATGGAGCAATGGAAGAAGGTGGCCTGGTCTGATGAATCACGAGTTCAAGGTGTTGACTTGGCCTCCAAATTCCCCAGATCTCAATCCAATCGAGCATCTGTGGGATGTGCTGGACAAACAAGTCCGATCCATGGAAGCCCCACCGTCTTGGTGCCAGATACCACAGCACACCTTCAGAGGTCTAGTGGAGTCCATGCCTCGACGGGTCATGGCTGTTTTGGCGGCAAAAGGGGGACCTACACAATATTAGGCAGGTGGTCATAATGTTATGGCTGATCAGTGTATATATTACAGTATTTAAACCTGTAATATAGATGCAACAACACTTACTTTGTGTCAACCAAGCAAAAAATGTTATAAAGACCAACAATCAAAATGCTTTGCTATAGTGGTGGTAGCAAATATAGGTGGCAGAACTATTTGTTTTTACAGTATCATGAACGTTTAAATGTACTGTATTTTCACAAAAGAATTACTACAAACTGTACTTTTAGTAGCACATAACATTGTTACTTAAGTACAGTTCAAACAGAAATAAGAATGATAAACTTGAGTACTGTTCTTAATATGCAATCCTACATTTAGTACTCTGCTGCTTTTATTTTTGTTTAATTTAAGCAGAACCTGCACACAACACACATCTCACCGTACATGTATTTTTATTCTTGGTTTGTCCTTCGAGTTTTGTTTATTGTGGTTTATAGAAGTCGCTCATCTTAGACTGTATCAAGCCTTTCAGATGAGACTAATCAACCCGAGACTTTGGATGGGTTAAATGCTGTTTGTCTTCAGGAACAACCCTCACTCTTTGCAAAAAAGAAACAGTGCATGCAAGCTTGACCAGCATGTAGCAGTGTGTTGTTCAGTATTTAATTGGCACTATATCGAGGTAAGCTACAATACTTATGTCCATTTGTTTGACTTGTGAATTTGGCGAATGGCGGTATAAGGGGTATCAATAACATCGATTACTTATTGGTAGACATCTGTTCAGAAAGAGTAGCACGCTATGAGGTTGGCGGTATGGCGGGAGAGCACTGTATATCATTTATCAACCTGGTGTATTTTACATTGAAATAGGAACACTGTGCAAATGCCATATAAGTTCTCTTCTAAACAACAGTATATCTGACATGCATTTTTGGAGTGGTGATGACTTTGAGCCTCATTTTGATACCCCCTAACAAAGGTAAAGACAGAAAGTGGTAGAGAAAAATGTGTGTGTGTGTGTGTGTGTGTGTGATTGTTATGAAATTATGTGATCGTTTTTAGTTCAGAAAACGTACTTCAGCTATATGAGCTTTGCTATTACTGGCAACAACCTCAGTAAGGTAACTGAATGAAAGAGCATATTCAAGTGAAATAGTGCTGTAATAACTGTGGGTAAATTATAATTCATGCTCAGCATATAGTTCTGGTATTGTGCCCCCTCAGTTTTGTATCCATATTTTGTGCAATAATCTGGCCCCCACAGTCATGCCCACCCGATTTTGTGTCTGTTGTATCTCTGTTTCATTCATTAAACTCCCTTGCATCCTACATTGGAAGAGGGGTTTTTGATTGGCCTTCACGGTAGAAGGGGCGGGGCCAACGCGGCCGTTTGAAGTTTACTGTCAAAGTTCTGTACAACAACAACAACAACAACATCAACCAAGTTTCACTCCACAGAATTTACCTAAAGTTAAAATTAGTTGGGCAGTGAAATAGTTTAGTTAGGTAGCATGATGGACATCAGACCGTGGTTTCGGTAGGGCACAATGGCATCATTGTATCAAAACGGCGGGGTAAGTGGAGAAGCCAACCGCGGAGTCCAAGGCCGCCAAACTGACGCTAATCCGCCGCCGAGTCCAGACGCAAAGGCAGCTGCGCAACCGTCTTGCCGCCTGGTGACACCGGAGCAAACCGCGGCGAGGAGGGGCCTGCAGCCGCCGAGAGCCAGCATAGTGGCGGCATGGCCCAGATATTACAAGCGCCCACTCCTCCGTTACCCCTGCAAGTGCCTGACCACCTCAGCGACGAGGAGCCAGCGCTGGTTTGTCTGGGGAAAGGCCCGACCGGGGTGTGGGGGGAAACGGCTGTTTCAAAGGCAGAGTGTGTAGCAATATTGCCCAAGGTGGATGCAGCTTTCTGCTATCCTTGTTGACAATTTAGCATCGGATTATTGTAATGTTGTTTGTATGGTAGGCATTACATTGACGAGGGTGGGCAGACTTTGACTAATTGTTGACTAACGAGGTAGCTATAGTGTTGCCATTGCCATAAACATCTGGTTCATATGGAAGACCGATTCCTCTGTTGTCACACGCAGGGTAGTACCGCACTTTCGAGGTAAATCAACTTAGGTGCGTCCAAGCTGCATGTACCGATAAGCGGAGGTAGTGCATTTTACAGTATCATTTGCTTTAAGCAAAAATGACATGGGGAAGTGTTATAATCGCAATTGGCAACTGTTCTGCATTGGATTGATGGATAATGTGCATGTACACTCACCTAAAGGATTATTAGGAACACCATACTAATACTGTGTTTGACCCCCTTTCGCATTCAGAACTGCCTTAATTCTACGTGGCATTGATTCAACAAGGTGCTGAAAGCATTCTTTAGAAATGTTGGCCCATATTGATAGGATAGCATCTTGCAGTTGATGGAGATTTGTGGGATGCACATCCAGGGCACGAAGCTCCCGTTCCACCACATCCCAAAGATGCTCTATTGGGTTGAGATCTGGTGACTGTGGGGGCCAGTTTAGTACAGTGAACTCATTGTCATGTTCAAGAAACCAATTTGAAATGATTTGACCTTTGTGACATGGTGCATTATCCTGCTGGAAGTAGCCATCAGAGGATGGGTACATGGTGGTCATAAAGGGATGGACATGGTCAGAAACAATGCTCAGGTAGGCCGTGGCATTTAAACGATGCCCAATTGGCACTAAGGGGCCTAAAGTGTGCCAAGAAAACATCCCCCACACCATTACACCACCACCACCAGCCTGCACAGTGGTAACAAGGCATGATGGATCCATGTTCTCATTCTGTTTACGCCAAATTCTGACTCTATCATCTGAATGTCTCAACAGAAATCGAGACTCATCAGACCAGGCAACATTTTTCCTGTCCAACTGTCCAATTTTGGTGAGCTTGTGCAAACTGTAGCCTCTTTTTCCTATTTGTAGTGGAGATGAGTGGTACCCGGTGGGGTCTTCTGCTGTTGTAGCCCATCCGCCTCAAGGTTGTACGTGTTGTGGCTTCACAAATGCTTTGCTGCATACCTCGGTTGTAACGAGTGGTTATTTCAGTCAAAGTTGCTCTTCAATCAGCTTGAATCAGTCGGCCCATTCTCCTCTGACCTCTAGCATCAACAAGGCATTTTCGCCCACAGGACTGCCGCATACTGGATGTTTTTCCCTTTTCACACCATTCTTTGTAAACCCTAGAAATGGTTGTGCGTGAAAATCCCAGTAACTGAGCAGATTGTGAAATACTCAGACCGGCCTGTCTGGCACCAACAACCATGCCATGCTCAAAATTGCTTAAATCACCTTTCTTTCCCATTCAGACATTCAGTTTGGAGATTGTCTTGACCAGGACCACACCCCTAAATGCATTGAAGCAACTGCCATGTGATTGGTTGGTTAGATAATTGCATTAATGAGAAATTGAACAGGTGTTCCTAATAATCCTTTAGGTGAGTGTATAGCTGTGTAGCGTGGTTATAACGTGCAATTCTTCGATTCGGTTATGAATGGTCCCTGTTTGTAAAGCGGTGCAGTAGCCTGTATTCATGTGGCAAGACAGCTATACATGGCTGCACATACATTGTGTGTAATTGTACTATCGATTATCATCCATCCTGTGTTGACATAGAGACAAAATAGTTAGTTATGCCCCCTTAGTGATTTCTGATGCTCCCTTGCCACATGGCCTGATATAGTTGTCATTGTTTTACATTAAAATGAAATAGAGTAATTTTTATTTTATTTTTATTAAGCAGTCTAAAATATGGTAAAGTCGGCTGATGACTGATGTCTTACTGGCCTCCATTCTTTTTGCTGGAGCCACCTCTTCCAAGATGCTTCATGTTGTCCAGAATTTGGCATGTATTTTGTCCTCAGCTTTTTTCAGGCACCAGACCAAATATCTCCATGGAATGGTGGCAAAGGTCTGGACGCACAAACACCTTGCAATGATAGATGATTCTTGGGGGTGATGCCCACTATGACAGTCCCAGCTATTCAGCAGAATACGGCAGCTACAATTTTTGGGAAATGTAGTCCACGTCCAAGTGAGACAAGTATGACAGTCTTTCATTTTATATAATTTTTTTCTCCCTGTCTGTAAAATGAAAACAAATATGACATGATAGACCTAACAATTTCCTTATTTTACAGAGTAATAAAACAAGAGGCAGTTCTGAAATGGAACTGGAGGGACTGAAATGGGCGCTGACACATATTTTCATTTGGCACATCCCAGTATCCCAACAGGCATCGACAAATTGAATCATTAATAGAAGACATGCTTGTTAAAAGATTTAGGCACTATTTCAGTATTTGGCACATTGTAAATAGGTAGCGTGTTTATGAATTTGTCAGATGTTTTAAATATTGAATGTGGAATATGTTATGATTTTTTATATTATTTTTTGATCGTAATCAGAAAATATATTGACAGGCTGACCTCCAGATCTGAATTTCAGCAAATAGGCCTACAACTGTAGGGAAAATAAAACAATAATTTATCTTATATACTGGGAGGCTAATACCTCTAATGGGCACTGAAATGCCATTATATATAAATGGCATGGTTTAATGAATCACATGCAGAATGTATCTAAAGAACTGTGAGCATTCACTTGAGGACGCAAGTGAAAAATCAGTGACAACTGTAGGTGTGTGCGATTCTATGAATACCTCTGATGAAGGATCTGTAGTTTTGTGCATATACTAGACATAACGTTTTGACGGTAAGGATAAAAAGGACTGTTTACAGCTACCAGCACAATAATAGCATGTCACAATGTTGGCATGACAGAGCTTAAGGGAGAACAATCTTGAAAACATTTAATGACCCTCTTAAAATCCTGACCTCAACCCACAGAACACCTCTGGGATAAACTGGAGTGGTGAATCAGGAATAAACAGCAGAGAGCAACTTATCTCACTGTATTAGAAACTGCACTGTTGAAGTACTGGCACAGTATATCTCTGGCCATCTATGACAAGGAATTCAGCCTTCCTTCATGCCATTTATATGTGATGAGAAACTTGTTTGTTTGTTTTTTCTATTTTTTTTTTTTCATAATGTAGTGTATGTAAACTTGTGGTTCCTGGTTCTTATATAGCTTAGAATCAATTAATAATGTGCATTTCACCACTTTTTCTTGTTGCTGCTGTATACATGTATAACAAAAACACTAAGTCCATCTATACATCTAAATTGGTGAGAACAGGCTTATAAGTTGCGGAACAATGAATAGTGTGTGGCTGGTTTTGTGTGTTTAGAAAATGGCTTCTGTTGTAGTCAAACCAACAAGGTATTGCATAGTGTATGAAGATATTTGTAGATGAGCCCAGCTCAATAAGTGTAGGAAGAAGAAGATGAATAGTTATGCCGTCTTTAATTGGCAGAACAATGCAATCATCTTTCCAGTGCTGGTCCCTAGTCACCTCTCAGATACACTGCAAATCTATAAAGTATTATGTATTGAGAGCAGTGAGGCAGTACGTGTTTATTCTTTCACCTTGCATCTGGAGCTTTACATCTCTAGGGCTGTCATTACCTTTGTATTAGATTGTACAGCTAATGTGCATTAAGGGGAATAAAGGTACATTAAGTACATTTAAAAAATAACTTAAAGGTTATTTATAATTTAAAAAAAAACGTATGATACTTTATGTATTTCAGAAAAGATACGTGTTTTTTTACACAGATATAATGTAGAATTTCTTTGCTGGGTATATTTTTTTCATATAGTCTCAGAGACCTATACTGGTTCTGTTACCTTTCTGTAACATCTTCAGATAGAATGGGATATGCTATATAACATCCTAAAAGAAAGGGTATTAATTAAAAAATGGACAACACAGCCAAATAGATGCATATCAATATTAATAATCATCATCAACATCATTATCATCATCAATCTAACAAGTTAATTATCATGATAATACCTGTAAATGCTTTTCAAACATATAACATTGTAAATAAAGGACAGGTTATTAATAACAAACATTACAATACATAATAGGTAGGCTAACTTTCATGATCATATTAAATAATTCAATGTTTTTTTGTACTTCATTCTTGCATACAGTGGGGCTATTTAGCTCATGCAAGCCTAAATCCTTATTTGTTGTTGTAAAAACATCTAGATCAGTATTTACATGAGGGCTGCGAGGCACCAATTATTTTAAGTGTCATATGTTCTCAATAAAATGTATAGATTAAATAAGTGCCTATGAAAACATTAAGCTCCAGTCCCATAACCTGCTTACCAATACAGAACACAATGGACGCAAACAAAATGCAAATTTCTTAATTGAATCAGGTGATGCAGAGAAACGCCCAACAAATTCATTCCTCACTAGAGATTTTTCTTCATGAGTCTGTGCTGCAGAAAGCCTGGTCTTGAACATAGCCATGACTGCTTTCTAAAGCTTACAATGAAGATGCTGAGGGGAACATTTACTACCTAATCATTGTTAGCTTATATAAATATACTAGTATACTAAGAAATGGCCATATAATTCAAGCAAACTCAACAAATTCGCTTTTCTCAGCATTTAAATATGTTTTGTAAAATACTGTTCTAAGGAATATTCTTATTTCTTCAGCTGATGTGCTCTTAAATCTGATTCAGCAAAATAATAATAGTAATAATAATAATATAGATGGATAGATACAGATATAGATGGAGAGATATGGCTATTTCAGTTATTATTAATAGCTATTTCAGCTATTATTATTATTATTATTAGTAGTAGTAGTAGTGGTCATAGTAGTGGTAGTACTGATGGAGTTAATATGTTATCCAACACTATGTTTAAGCAATAAACATTTAAGATTCAAGTCCAGAAAAAAGCACAGTGTCAATGAGTGAATTGGATTTGGTGTTAAAAGAACTTGACCATAAAGAGAGACAAACTGTAATGTTCAGGTGACATCTATATGTCTGTTTTTCCACACAGAGTGATGATAAATCTTGAAAACAGCTCATCTGCTAAGCAAACCTCCTAGAGTTGATAGCAGTCAATCTGAACTTGTGGGTGGGCTGGAGGTGACCTAGTGATTGATATGTTGATGAAACACTATCCCTGTTTTTGAAAAGTAACAAATTAATCCAGTCAGGCATGCACAAACAGGAACTATAGGTCAAAAAAAGAGAGAGAGAGAAAAGAAACCGACTTTTTTTGAGAGAGGGAGAGAGATTTGACTGAATTAACCTTGATCAGATGTGCAATATCAAAAGACTGTGCAGTACCTCTTGTGCTCCATGCATGCAAAGTCTTGATTACAGTTGATGATCAGAAAGAAACTGGATTTTTTTAAGGAAGCATTGGTAGAGAAACCTTGAGCAACTGCAGATCGTGTAATTGTGGAGATCTGACTGAATATTGAAGGGGCCGTCTGTCAAACAATTGAAATCCATTGTCTGTCACTTTCCCCAGTTTATGAGGAAGTAGCCTTAGGTGAGCAGCCTTGCTGGTGTGTCTTGTTCTTTCTTTTATTTAATTTTGACCCTGCACTGTAAGTAGAATTTTAAATAACTTAAACTGCCTTACTGGATGTTTTCAGTAATGGTTCATGTAAAATTAATAGATGTGGCATCTTTACTGAAGTTTGATTTAAAGCAAGAAAAAAAAGAAAAATCTTGTCATAAATTATTTTACCCATATCCATCCCAACACTATGTTGTTCTGTTAAAAAATGCATTACTTTCTCCATAATTAGGAGAACAACCGTGCAGTCATTTACCATTACTGGAGAATGCTATAGAATTTTTCAAATGGATACACTTGCACAACACCTTAATGTTTTCAAAAACACATTCTCGCTCATAAATGTGAAGATATATTTTAAATTCATATTTCATTCTAAATTATATAGGTTTTTATTTGAATATAAGTCAGAACACTCATTATCATTCAGACACACAATAAGCTCCAGTAATGTTTCCTATAATGCAAGTCAACAGCATAATGTTATTTCTAATAATGTACATGCATATTTGCTGCAGACTGTGATTATATGTACCCAGTATATAAGCGAAATGATTTTAACACAATGTGACAAAATGCAAAGAGCTGTAAAAAGGGAAAGAATTTTCTTGGAGATAACACCTTTGGAAGAACTACCTTGAAGCATTAATAACTAGACTGGATGTAATCTTCAGATTTAAGCTATTAAGGTGCATTTATCTGTGACCCTCAATTTATATTATTAAAGTTAAAGTCCATGAAACTGTGTTTAGACAAAGACTAAGGCATTACCTGCTCAGAAAACCTAAGTGCTGTTAGAAGCTTTGTCTTGTGATGTGAACTGGATATTAAGTATCCTTTATCTTACATTTCTTTTAGCCATAAGAATGCAAATGTCTTGTTTAAGTTGTATGCCTTAATTCTTTATATCACTGCATTACTGCAGTTATATATATATATATATATATATATATATATATATATATATATTATATTGGATGTAGGATCAGGTGGCCTCTTCTACAACTGTGAAACAAGTAGCAACTCAAAGCTATCTATTATAAATGTTTATTATACAGTGTATGCACTTTTTTAAATTGATATGAAGTCATCATGAAAAATAATGACATTAGGGAACAACAGGATGACAAAAGGAATACAATTGCATGGTAGTAGAGACCCCACTTTTACAAGTTCAGCTACAAAATGCCATGCTGAGAGATACTTAGATTGAAGATCCTTTTTAAATTTTGTATAGTTTAATTTGACTTGATTTTTTTGGGGGGGAGGGTGTGTGTATTTATTTATATGTAATGTAATTCAAGCTTCTCATCTTTATATTTTCAACATTTTTTCCTCAGTCTGGCAGCATGCATAAACTGCAGCAGATAAGAGTGAAATGTAACACATGCAACTTTTTTTCATGACGCCGCCAAATATTTTTCCGTTCCATCTGCTCTTTTGTTTATACAAACTTTGTACAATTCTTCTTTAAAAGCATCTAATGAAGTTGCAGAGAATATTAGTCAGATAATGCAGTGTATATACAAACTGCACACCAATGTAACCTTTTCACGTTTCAAATTCAAATCTGAGGTTATATGTGATGAACCTTTGCCCTTATTGGACACAGTACTGTTGCAAAAGGAAATTCAACTTTGTGAGAAACGTAGGAATTGCCATTACATCTAAAACCAATTGGAGATCTACCTTTTCCTTTCAAACACTTGTAAGGTTAGAGGTTGATGAAATAAACCTGTAGGTCTTTTTTAAATTCATTGTTTTACAATTAACCACATCCTATATGCATGCAATGTATTTAAACTCCATTACTCATCAGTTGAATTCCTTTGGGAATGTGTAGAAATCGGTAGGTTGCACCCTTTCGCTTTTTGTACTCTCCCATTACCTTTGTGCTCTTCCCTTTAAAAAAAATAATGTGCAGGGTATTGGCTGTGGAATTAAACAAATGAAATCCAGTCTCTCAGTTGAACCCTTGAGCCCAATTTTCAAAGTATGCACTCACTAACATACTTGGATGTGTTGAGGGTATTTTCAGTATAGTGCCAGGAAGCCCGCTAGTACTTGCTCAGGGGGAACTTTTGAGAAACATTAACATGTATAATTGTCTGGATTGCAATAATTATATGACTTCAAGGCTCTGAAAAGATTTGCAGCCTCCATCAAATTCTATATGAATGACTTGGATGACTTGAAGTTATTATATTTCTTGTTTTATGATGTTTGGGCAATAAATTTGATACAATATGTAATGAATAAGGGGGATATGGCACACAGATATGTGCAAAACAAACTCATATCTTCTTTATTATGAATAACCTACATGAAAGGTCACTGGGATGACAATGGTATGATGGATGTTACAAGCATCCAATTAAGTTATTCTAAAAAGGAGCCCCAAGCGTTCAGTGCTTATTAAATATAAAATAGCTAACTCAAAAGTCAGAGGTCTCCATGCTTTCCTTGTGTCCTGTACTACTAAGAGTGTAACTCTGAATTATTCATAATGTTGATGAGAGGGTCAATAGCTGAGAAATCCTCATTATAAATGTTTGGAGTGAAGCTCAAAGGTCACTCAACAACTTTTTGGATGTCTGAACATTTTTTAACAAGTAATTTCGATGAAGAGCTGCAAACGTGCTCTAATATTTGTGTATTTCTTGCCTTCAAATATTAGCTGTCCATAAAGCTTTGATATTTGATGCTGCTTTTCATGTCAATGCAGTTGTTTCTACCTTTGATTGCTTAGTGTCATTGGACCTTATCCTCATATTCCTTCGGGCAATGTAATCCTCTGTAGTTCCTAAGACAAAATCACACACCAGATCTTTTACCGCTTTTGAGTAATAATGTACGGAAACTTAAGGGTCCTCTCATTCAATGTTGAATTCCATAGTATTACACATTTCTTTTATATGTGCCATAGTAATTAGGTCCTAAAGCAATCCCTTTTAAAGCATCTTTACAAACCTCCATCATAGGACCTCTTCGTAAAGATTGTGTGTCATGAATGGGCTGTTATCCTGGAAATTAGTATTGTAGATTTTGTCCACCCAAAGTGTAACCAGGTGGCTGCATTATCAACTTATGTGTATTCTCTGTCCATACATACATTTATAGATGTAACTTGCAGAATCAAATAAAATTGGACCTGCATTCATTTCAGTTCCTATAAACCTTTAAAAAACTGTAAAAGCACATCAGCATTTACTTTATATAGAATGTGTACCGAGAACACAATTGAGATTTAGAAGAGGTGTTCTTTTCCTAACACTATGGTGTAGACCTAAATCAAAACTTTGACCTACTTGCAAATAATAAATTACAAACCTATACTATATATATACACTATAAGCTTTACATTATTGTCAGAAACCACTTCCTACTGCTTGTAAATTAAAACTCAATTTTTGTATTTTGTGATTCATGGGTAGGTCAAAGTTTTCATTTGGTGTAGACCAATGCTTTATTACACATTTTTCAGTGGTGTGTTTTTTGTCTTGTGTATCTACACTAAAATACTGATGATAATAATAATAATATTGTAATTTTGTTCCACAATTTAAGTCATTAACTGATATAAAGTGCTGCTAATCGATGCCTCTGGAGAGCTAATGATTATAATGCCCTCCAGAAAGATATTATTACAATATTAACCTTTGTATATACTTTTATGCAGAATTCTCTTGCACATTAAGTGATCTGTAAATCTTATACTTCAGAAAACCATTACAGTGCATATAAATTCATGGATATGCCCTTTTCTTAATTAAGCTATTTTAGTTTTGTTTCCCAAATTTTCCAATGGTCTAAAACTGCATAAATACTACACCACAGAATTGAAATCTAGTTCACCCTTCTGTCTTCACAAAGTACCCTAACCACACAAGCCACTGAAGGGTGCTGGTAAAAAGGTTTCTCAACCTGTGCCCTTTCCAATCCATGTATTTTAAGGCTCATTTAACTAATAATTATGTATCTGATTAAAGTAAAGTTTTGCAACAGAAATGGTCCGGAAATGCTGCAGATTAAATACTCAAAATAGGGACAGGTTTTCCCCTACTAGTCATTATCTTAACCTAAAATAACTACAACTACTTACTCCACTTTTAAATGTTATCCTTAAATCTCTGCTTTAATATGTACTTTCTCCAATAAGATTAGAGGTAAAAGCAATCTTTTGCCTAAGAGATTCCCCCACACAGCAGAAAGGAACAAGTAAATATTTTCTGCTGACATATTCCAACTGCAAACATATTAATTCAGGGAGAAACACGAGCAGTGATTTAAACCTATGACTCTGAAACACATCCAAAAATGGCAACTTTAACTACACTACATAATGCTTAGGAAATCGTAATGAGACTATAGAAGCTCTGACATCTCTGCAGGATAGAGAACTACTTGTAGCTAGCTGCACATAGAAGCAGGAGAAATTACAGGCATTATCCAGTCTGTATGTGAATGTCAATTGGGGCAGTTCATGTGCAACTCTTGGCACTGATGGTGTTGATTATTAAGTGCAGATAAAACATCTAGTGCAAAATGGACTTTTGACAGAGACCTTATCTCTAAGTCCTCCAGGCAATTAACGATAATGACAAGGACAGCTCTACCACTACATTCAATGTGGTGTTAAGAGAGCTGGTGGCAACACTGGCAGTGAACTGCTAGCTGACATCCATAACATCTTTTAAGTGCAACACCTTCCAGGCGCACTCAGACTGGCTCTCCACAGTCTGTCAGTATCAGTCAGGTGTAACTCACCGTAAAGTTTGCCTTTCTGTATATCAAATGTAATTTTTTCACAGTCCATTATTTTTCCTCCCCATTTGTTTACATATGGCTTTTGATATCCCATACTACTTTGTTTATTGTGCTGCATATTTTAGTGAGCTTTTAAAGGGAAAGCATACAAATTGAATACATGTGATTTACATGAGTTTATTATGATTCTTTCTGAAGAATGTTTGATGACCCTTTTGGAGCTTCGCATCCCTGTGAAATCTGCGCAGGATGTTAATGTTGTGATTCCAGTGATATTAAATATAGAACTCCTATTAATTGTGTTTATATAGCAAGCATCAACATCTGTTCAGTGGATTAGAAGGGATTGTATGGAAGTGTAGGCCATTGATGTGCTGCTTTAAAAAAATACTGATTATAGTGATTTACAACAATTATGGTAATAATTTATAGCATTCTAGTCACCAAATGAAATATTTGCATACAGAGACAAACCTTACCAGTTTTGGGGTTTTCATTTAAATAGATATATCATTGGGGAGAATACCTTTTGTAACCTTACCTGGCCAATTTATGTATCAATTATCAAACAAAAATAAACAAAAAAAAGAACTCAGTGTCACAGAATCTAACATCTTATATTATGTCATGGGAAAGTTAAGAAATACAGGTAGAATACAGTGAATGGACCAAAAATATGGGGCTTGAGTTCAGCCCAGAAACCTGTACACAAAAGAGCAGTTTGTGGGCTGTCAATTCACTGTCCACACATCCATTGCAATTCAGTGTGACAGAGATAGGTTTGATAAGCACAGAGGCCTGTAACAGCACGACACTATGATCTAAGTGTTAAGAAGGCACGGGAGTGTCCGTGCAGTTAAAGACAAGGAAGTCACTGATGGTCTAAAAGTTCTAATTAAGCAATAATAGTCACCAAGGAGGTCATTCTCAGCCATTAACAAGCGCCTGTAGATAGTTAACGGCCCAAGGCATAACTGAGGGTTGTTAAAGCTCCCAAGGAGGTCGTTAATGGCTGGTCACAAATGGCATGCAGCCCATTATTGTGATTAGAAACCAATTGATAGATAATAGTAAAAAATGATGGCTCACTATTTCAGAAATATGGAGTTTGGGTGCATGGTGGGAGAATTAGTAGGCACAGTAGCTTGTTCTAGGGTAGCCAAGATCATCCTGATAATCCCTTCTGATGATAATTTCCTTTGGTGTGGCACCTTTAAGTTTATCAATTTAAGAAGGGCTTAGGTGTTTACTTCCAGTTGGATTCCTTCAGGGTCAAGCAGCACAATGTATCAGTTATTACTGTTGATTTAACATTATACCTTAAATGGATATTCCTTAATATAATGACAAGATAAAGGAGTCAAATTCTTCTGCACTATTATCGACAATATGAATAACACATTTTTTATTTTATTTTTTAAGAAGTGCTTTAACAGAGCGTTTTCTTTTTGACTACATCTTTTTTAGTTTGGGGGTGGGGGGTGGTGTTGGTGGAGGCTTACCATAGTTTCTCTTTCACTATATACACTCACCTAAAGGATTATTAGGAACACCATACTAATACTGTGTTTGACCCCCTTTCGCCTTCAGAACTGCCTTAATTCTACGTGGCATTGATTCAACAAGGTGCTGAAAGCGTTCTTTAGAAATGTTGGCCCATATTGATAGGATAGCATCTTGCAGTTGATGGAGATTTGTGGGATGCACATCCAGGGCACGAAGCTCCCGTTCCACCACATCCCAAAGATGCTCTATTGGGTTGAGATCTGGTGACTGTGGGGGCCAGTTTAGTACAGTGAACTCATTGTCATGTTCAAGAAACCAATTTGAAATGATTCGACCTTTGTGACATGGTGCATTATCCTGCTGGAAGTAGCCATCAGAGGATGGGTACATGGTGGTCATAAAGGGATGGACATGGTCAGAAACAATGCTCAGGTAGGCCATGGCATTTAAACGATGCCCAATTGGCACTAAGGGGCCTAAAGTGTGCCAAGAAAACATCCCCCACACCATTACACCACCACCACCAGCCTGCACAGTGGTAACAAGGCATGATGGATCCATGTTCTCATTCTGTTTACGCCAAATTCTGACTCTACCATCTGAATGTCTCAACAGAAATCGAGACTCATCAGACCAGGCAACATTTTTCCAGTCTTCAACTGTCCAATTTTGGTGAGCTTGTGCAAATTGTAGCCTCTTTTTCCTATTTGTAGTGGAGATGAGTGGTACCCGGTGGGGTCTTCTGCTGTTGTAGCCCATCCGCCTCAAGGTTGTACGTGTTGTGGCTTCACAAATGCTTTGCTGCATACCTCGGTTGTAACGAGTGGTTATTTCAGTCAAAGTTGCTCTTCTATCAGCTTGAATCAGTCGGCCCATTCTCCTCTGACCTCTAGCATCAACAAGGCATTTTCGCCCACAGGACTGCCGCATACTGGATGTTTTTCCCTTTTCACACCATTCTTTGTAAACCCTAGAAATGGTTGTGCGTGAAAATCCCAGTAACTGAGCAGATTGTGAAATACTCAGACCGGCCCGTCTGGCACCAACAACCATGCCACGCTCAAAATTGCTTAAATTACCTTTCTTTCCCATTCAGACATTCAGTTTGGAGTTCAGGAGATTGTCTTGACCAGGACCACACCCCTAAATGCATTGAAGCAACTGCCATGTGATTGGTTGGTTAGATAATTGCATTAATGAGAAATTGAACAGGTGTTCCTAATAATCCTTTAGGTGAGTGTACATATGATTGAGCATTTCAGTAAGTGTATATTTTAGGCATGTAGTCATTATTAAGTCCCTTATGCTGAGCATTGTCTGGCAATCAATGCAAGTCAGATGCTTTCATTTAGATGTTTTTGCTTATTGTCAGAGAGTTTTGATTCAGATGATTTAAATTAGTATCAGTCCACTTGTAGGTCACAAACCTTAGACATATCTTTCAGTGTTGATTTTTAATTCGTTTCTTTGTTAGTTCAGTACTTTGTAAAATACAGGCCTAATTTGTTGAAATGTGAGGTTTCACAAATTTGTATTGTGTTGTAGTATTTTTATACCAGTTAATCATGTTAACATGTCCCTTCAAAAGCAAGTTAAAGAAAAAAAAGCATAGGATATTTTTGATGCTGTCAGAATGGTTCCAAATAAAGATATATGCTAAACTATTAAAACATGATTTAGTAAGCACCTCCATAGAACGTCAATTTAGTTGCAGCCATGATTTTGCCTTGCAGATAAATACTAGGTTTTCATTATTATTGTAAATGGCCTATTGTCTATGTTTCTGTGTCTTATAATTTGAGTTTTAACCTGTAGGCCAAATAATAATTTAGGTTTTAATTTATGCTTTGGACTTTTGAAACAATCGAGCACTCTTAATGTGCTTCTTAAACATACCTGTTGTAAATTGTCCATATAAGAATAAAACAGTTCAGAAAGATCACAATGTGTACTACTTGCAAAACTGAAGGGGTTACATACTTAAAAGATAGAATCATTTAAATTTTCAATGAATCACAAATGATCATTTGAGACCAACGTATATCAAATGTGAGTTAATTCCAATGCTTTGATTTCCAGTCCATTGATTTCGGACAGTAGTGGTGTTTGTGTAATACAGAATGAAATTGGGCAGAACAGTAAAAATGCCTTCCATAGGTGACATAGGCACAGTGTTGGTGTCCTTAATCTATATCCAAAACTACACAAAAAGGGCTGATGGATTAACATCTTAATTCATTTGAGAGTGAACAGTGGTGTAACTGTTTTACAACATGCCTTCTTGGAGTACACCCAATGCCACTGTAGGGGCAGAACCATCTTCAGTATAGGCATTAAAGCCCTGAGATGTGGCAGTGATTTGAATTCAAGTGCTAATTAAGGGATTTTCTGATTTTTGTTTCTGCTAAACAATGTATTATTTTTACATAAACATTACTTTGAGAAACTATTTTTTAATGTATATGTGTATTAATTATATAATAATAATAATAATAATAATAATAATAATAATAATAATAATAATAATAATTCCAATTTTGTTTGGATCATTAAAGTAAATTTCATACTTAAACATATTGGTTGTATCAGATTAGACTGTACTGTACAGTTGGAACCTTTTATGATCAGAAACAACAAATATAAAACTACTGGAAACTCTCAATAGGCAGTACTATATAGAAATCACGTTTAGATATAGGATAGCCCATGCAATACAAATATCAGTCTCTCTATCTATATCAGTCTGTCTTTATGTTGCTCTGTCATCCTATAGCCCTTAACTTTCTGTCTCTTTAATTGTTTCCTATTAAGTAAAAATAGAGAAACAGTTTAATTTATTATTTTAAATCTGCACTTGCACAAAAGCAATAAAGGTAATAAAATAACTTGGGTACAGTTGCAGCAAGTTGTATTATAAAGGGGTGACCTTAGGGAATACCACTGTAACAAAACTGCTTAAGAAAAAAGAGCTCAGAGAAATAATGTGTAATATCTTGTATTTTCTGCTAACGACATGTTCCTCCTTCCGTTAAGCGATACCAATTTTAAAAAGTGGAAATGTACCAGTTCAGAAAAAAAAGTTGTGCAGAGCAAGTTGAACGAAAGCTTTTAGAAGTACGAATGTATTGTTTACTAACTACGAATTAGTTATTAGTATTCTCATTTTAAAACCTGTCATTTGAGAGACTGACCGGTTAGTGACCATGTCTGCATGAATGGTGTCTTGTTTTAACTCCTGACCCTTATACCTTAGTCTTTCTCAAGTTCAGCTTCTCTGGAACACCTGTTGCTGTGAAGATGAACCTAGTATAATACATTTGAGAATCATTAATACTTTGGTTTGAAAATGACTCAAGAGAGAACATTATATGGCATGTTTTCTTATCATTCATAGTAAGACTTCTAAACTTTTTATACTTTAAAGATAAGGAGCCTAACTCGGGTAGGAAGCAGTATCTGTCATACTGTATTTGCTGAACTTTTTCATAGTGTATGCCATAAAAAGATAAACATTTTGCAGCATTAAAGACTATAAAAAGTGCAAGTGTTTAATATAGTTTTATTTGCATCCTTTTATATTTCATAGGTCCTTATTTTCTCACTCAAGAAACAGTATGTGGAGTTTATGACAGTCAAAACTTTAAAGGACATAAGAAAATAATGTCACAAACAAGAAATCTCTTTTTCTCTTCCACATATGCAAAAATTCAGCCAGCATTGTAAAAGAGCTTGCTTTGCCAACAGTAGCTATATATATTGGATATCCCCCACTATATTGCTTAAATTTGCATGTTTAAGTCCATATGGCGACTTCCTTTTGACCTGCTTTCCCATCCCCGTTTCTTTGTCAAGGCTGTCACTGATAAAGAATCACTTGACTTTGCTATAACAAGTTCAAAAGAAAACTGCAAAATACTCAGTTGATCCATGAAGAATTGCAAAAAGGGACACCCCTACTGCTTTAGTTATCATGCCCATAGAGATAGCGATATTATTGATGGGATGGTTATGCTAATTTCTTTAGAGACAAACTTTTATTTTGGAATTTGTTCAAAAAAGAATTTCATACACATCAAACTGGAAAATGCAGTCTGAATTCCTAAACATTTAAGTGGAGGCATGGGAATCTGATTTTCATAGTGAATAATGACTGTGAACGACTTTTTTTTTTTTAAAACCATCTACTGTCTAGTGCAAATAAACGACAGGCTATATTGGTCTTATTCCGTGAGCTTTTTATTTATCTTAGTTAGATGTAGACCAATAGTAACTAATGAACTTCATCATAGATCACGACTACATTGAAAACATGCTAGGCAACATAAACCGGCTTTTGAAGAAATCTCCCCTTTTCCAACTTGCCTTTTAACATCCCACATCCTGAAGAGTTTAACGTCCAATTAAATAATCGTCCTTAATTGCCTTCTCAGCTAGGGGGTCCTTTTATAAGAGCGGATCAGACTGAACATTTAAGCATTGAACCCTTTCTGCGTGAACAACATCTAGGATATGAGAAAGAAAAAAATGAATGAAAATTACCAACACTTGCAGGATCCTGTACTTTGCATGAGCGCAATTCGGATATAACTGTCTTAGCGCAATAGGATTGTATTGTATGTAAAGTAAAAACTGTTTGTCAGCCTCACCCTCGGGAACTAATTCCCGTCCTGATTTATTGAGAATCCAGTTTTACCTGAATCAATGTTTAAAGTGTCCCTGTGGCTCGACATTTTGAATAATCAATCCGTCTGCATTGCCTCTAATCATGCGCATCCCTGTCTCTCTTCTTTGTCAACCTTTCCAAATCCTTCTGGTTTGTTATCAACGTCCTCATGTCACATGCCGGCATATTCTTTTAAAACAAGCTGCCTATTGGTGTATTTGGATACTTTTTTTTATTATTACCAAAGCCTTTTTCCCATAATTACACCACAATCATTATATAATCCCCTAACAAAGACTCTATTGAAGCACTAGCTTTTGTCAACTCTGGGACACTGAATCTATAATTGCATTATTCAGCTTTTTTTTTTTTTTTTTTTTTTTTTGCTATAGAAACATAACCCATCATACCATCCACATTTGAGCATTTTGGTGCGTCTTCTTTGCACCCCGAACAAAACGCGCCTGAAGTTGAGCAAAAAAAAGTTTTAGGTCTAAATTGCAAAGCTCATCGAAACACCTTTTATTTTCAAGTTGCTTACAACCTTGCAATCCCCGGGACAGCTTTGCTCATGTTTAAGTTTATTGCGGCGTGCTAATTTGTATAGCCAGCTACGTGCTTAATTAAAATCCCCTTTCTGCAAACAGATTGGCATTTTCTATTGTTCAAAACAGCGCTCCTTCTTAAGCAAAGCATCAGAATAAAGCTTGCTCGTAGGGGAATATCTATCTATCTATCTATATATTAAAAACGCTCTTCTGTGGACCTTTGTATGCATACGATTGGCAACATAACTGGCTTATTTACATGAAATCCGCCACAAGGTTACAGTGCAGATCAGCGTCATTTGATCGCTGATTACTTCTCCTAAACGCCGGAGCTGTGACTGATGCCTGGGACGCGCTGTCTGCACAGATTCACCCTGGAGTTTTTTGGGAAGAAAAAAGACTTGAACTAGTTCTCAGAAAAGGTAAGGAAGGCTATTTTAACTCTCTGTACTGAAACAGAAGCGATTAGTAGATGTGAGACGGCAGGTATCAAAGGCAAATGATGCGCGGTGTCTGGGAAGAAGACTGACAATGTGAGTGGGTTCTTGGAGAATAGGCAGATTTTAATAAGTGTGTTTACAGGAGCTCAAGGTCAGGACCAAGCTGCGTGGTGGTAAATGTGTTTTCAGTTGCCACACACGGGAAAAATGGACGATTAGAGATTATTCTGTTGTAGGTTATTATATCAGGGCTGAGCTTTTGGGCTCATCAAAGCTAAATGCCGCAAGACCTATCTAGTTGCTGTGAATTATGCCGAAGACGACAATGGAGTGCTTTTTTTTAATGGTACAATGCATTTCACCTACCAGATAGGGGGAGTCCAAGCTGAAAGATGGAAATGTCTTGTGATGCCGGGTGATCAGTATCAATGCACACGTCTATCCCGCAAAGAGACAGAATAAAATAAACCCCTCTCCGCCCGGGATGCGTTGGGTCCAGTTAGACGGGCAGGCTGGAGCGGGCATTCGGAACAGGTCCAGGGCGCACTTGTCCCCCCCAGCCCCAAGAAAATGATCAAGTCAATCATGTGGACATGCTTCATTATTCATTGAACACAAGCTTTTACAACGCTTCGTTTACGTGCAGGAGTTTCTTCTCCGCGTTGCTTTAAATCTGAAGGTAAGAAGTGCCAAAGCTTTTGGACTATTTTAGGCTTTTTTCGGATGGGGTTTCTCGCAGCGCCTGTGCGCTTTTAAAGTCAGTTTGGACTGTTTTGGTTCCTCTTAAATCATCACAGTGGGGCCTGTTTTCTACCGTGATTAAAAAATACAGTATAATTAAATATCCATAGCAGTGACGTTTGCATGCAGGGCTGTCAGGGGAAAAAGCAGACATATAATGAAAGCAACCGAGAAGCCATTGAACGGCGCTGTAGAACTTACTTAAGACATCTTAGATGCTTTTTTATGCCATTTACAATCGGTACTTCTTAGAGAGTTAAATATTTCATTAATACCGCTACAGATTGGAGTAAAAGTTATCATTCCCATGTTATTAAGATGTGCACCAGATAGCTGCTGCTCCTGAAACGGAGGGATCAAACTTTCCTCTTTAGATTCTTCTTTGGAAACTTTCTCGCAATACCCCAAGGGGTTTTTGTGCAGCATTTCAGCTAACCTGAATACAGATGGTTGGGAAATTAGGATCAAAGTTATCTGGTGCATGCCATGTGTCAAAACTTGTGAGATGGAAGTGCCTGAGAGACCTGCCATTTTGTGTTGTGATCGACCTCTTATGAATAGAAGAAGCCCTGCATTATGCTTTGAGGAACGTTATGGCATTCAACAACTGTGAAGTAAAATGTCATATCAGGGTTTAAAACCTTTTATCCAGAAAACAACAATAACAAGAAAATCGCTTCAGAAAATAAAAGGGAATTAGCTACAGTTGCTACTGAAGTAGCTTGGGGTAATGATAATGCTTTTGTGAAAAAAAAGAGAAAAAAAGTTGCAGGGATACGGAGAGCAACTGTATCTTTTCGATTGAAGGGAAAGACGAGCTTCCAAGACTGCGGTATTAATTGCATGTGAAATGACATGTTTAACAGAACCGGGGGTGAGTCTGGGGCTTTTCGAGAACCACATTAATAACAATCAGATCAGTGATCACGGCTATTGCACAGAACAACATGCGCTGCACTTATAGACACATACCCAGGTAACAATGTAACGTTGCAGCAACGCTGTGTGTCACTTGGGTATATAGTAAGTAAAAAAAAAATCACAATCAATAAATACGACCGGTTTGATGCTCTGATGCAACGTTATCAGTTAAGTTAGTTAGGGATGAGGTATTGTGAAAAAAAGTCGTAGGCGGGGCACAACACATATTTTATGAAAAGAGCTTTTCTTTGATGATGAATAGGATCAAATACTGATTTCACTGCACCCATCTGTTGCAGTTTTACCAATAATAATTAGGAAATATTGAAACACCGCTAAACTGCGGTAATTCGCAACTCCGGTGTAGTATATGCAGGTGTTACACATCCTCCTGCAGTATAATCTCACCTTGAGTTAGTTTGGGGGAAACGGATCCTATTTTTAAAGATGGATTTTCCTCAGCTTGTGCTGCGAGGCTACTTGATAGTAACTTAAAAAGACAATGCTTGTAAGGGGATACTGCTCCTGGAAACATTAAACAATGGATATCTTAATTGTTTTACTTTCCCCCCCTCTTTTTTTTCATCTTCCGCAAAGTTGAAATGAGATAACTGTTTTTTCCTTGGATTCATTGTAAAAGGAAAGGGACGAATAGCTTGTGCAGATGTATATGTAAATGGTAGTCATTGTTTAACGGTATTTGTTAGGCGGATATTATGTCTGTAATTGTGTCTGGGCGTAGACATTTTTGTCAGCTCTCTTGATTTTTTTTTTGAAATCACTAGAAATTGCGATGGATAGGAGTCAGTTTAGTTTCAAAATCTAAAAATGCAACCCCTTTACCTGCTATTTTTGGAACAAAGGTATGTTCGTGCCCCATTATATGTACTTGACATGAAACTGTCTCAACATATTTATAGAGCCTATACCTGAATGAAACAAAACATACAATGTGCAATTAGTTGCCAACAAGGACGAAGTGGTTACTGAAGATAAATCTATGGAGTAATGTGATATGGGGAAGATAAATGTTACCAGACCCACTGCTATGCTATTGGGAAGTATGCTACAAATATTTTGAGTATTCATAGTTTATACCATATTGTTTAAAGAATGTACAATAAATGATATGTTTTTATTTACAGAACATTCATAGAGACAAGCATATGTGTGTTGTAAAGGTTGGGTGAATATAAAAATCTATCTGTGTGTCTGTCTGTCTATCTGTCTGTATATCTATCTAGCTATCTGCCTGTCTGTCTGTCTGTCTGTCTGTCTGTCTGTCTGTCTTGTTACCTGCAAACATATCGATGTATTAATCCTTGTGCATGGTGCATGTGTATCTTTTCTGCAGAACAAAACCAAACAACAACAAAACCATGACACTGATAACCATGATACTATTGTGACATATTACGGACAAACAATTATCATTACCAATGTTTCCCTAGTGTTAATCCATCATATTTTTGTAGAGGTGGTTAGAATAAAATCAATTTTTTACAAATGCATTACAAATCTTGTTTTATACATGGTTTGATTTGATTGGATTAAAGATTACATATTGTTTGTAAACACGTAAAAACAAAATGCATACCAGAATGCAATAAAAAGGGGTTGATCACTTATACCACTTTATCAAAGTCTGACATTTAAGATTCACACTTTGTGTCTATTGACACAAAGTAAACAAATGCTCATTAGACCACAATCCTGACAGAAATAGTTTAATTTATTATATTTTAAATACTTATAAGGCAGTAGTTTCATATTTAGTTCAATAGTGCTTTTCTTGAACCTTTAAAAATCATGATGTTTGTGATATTCATTGTAAACCATATCTAACCAGTGCATGAAATATGTAACTTAACAAAAAAAAGCAGACAAAAATAGAAAAAATAAAATGTATTGTACCTAGACCACTTTTAATGCAGTCAATCTGAAACCAGTGAAGTGAATCTAGTGGAGAGACGTGATCAAACAGCCATTCCACACTTAACTGATTCTACAGTCTTTAATTGGTTGAAATTGTCTTCCAGATGCACAAGACAATCAGGCCTCCATGGGATGGTATCACTGGAAAGGGTAGAGATTAGTTATTATTTGATATGTATAGTGGATCCCAACTGGCTCATAAGGTCTCACACTTTTACCTCCTTGACTGTTTGGATCCTGGTTTCTTTTACACTCACAGCATACATCTGAAAACTGGAGAAATCACAGAAAGGGTGTCAGATTTTGTGCATGGATTTTTAAAGGGAAACAGCAGCTCTGATAAGCCAAACTTCAGTTTGATGTGAAGCATTGTGTCTTGTAGGTCATATGTTATTATTAACCATAACGTCCACCTTATCTAACTAGTTTCCACAGGGAGGTGTTTAGAAGAGTCATAGTTTTATAGCCATTAAGTCAAGGTTTGATCTTCCCTTATTATTTCCTTTATATTTGGGGAAAATTAAGGAATATTTGAAAGGAAAGGTTGTTTTGATTATATAGTGTAATATCTGAATGATGTTGGAAACCATTGGCGTAAATAGTAAGTGATAAGTATCCTTAACATGGTACATTTTCCTAATTCATTCACTTTGTGTTATAACTGTTGTTGATGGAAAGAAAAGGTCTACCCATTTTAAAAAATCTACTTTGTCATTTTATACTGCTGTTTAAAAGAGAAAAGGAAAGAAAAGAGCATGTTAGCACACCCTAACAGGGTGAATAAGAGGAACATTTGTCACAGATAGAGACAGATCATTGTTGCTCCATAATGTTTTGAGTGGTAATGTTCAATCAGTCATCTTTCATCACTCTGTATTGTAAGGTTCAACAAATCATGTTGTACAGTCTGTTTGTATCTGACTAACTCTTTCAAATGACTGAATCTCAGGATTAAGAAAACTCTGCTGATGTCATTCTTAATGAACTCCTAATGTCCCACAGATATTTATGGAATGTAAAGTTTTTATTTTCCAGATTGATCCAAAGTGTAGGAAATGAAGGAGTGAAAAATATGAGCAGTGGTATGAAATGATTTACATAGATAAGTGCTATGTTGCTCAATTTATATACTTATCATTTAACTCCTTTTAATGTTCTAAATTAGAAACAACGTAAATAAGAGGTACCCAGATAACTGACAACCATCTGAAGTCACCAAAGCATCTTAAATACAAGTATTTTTGATTGGATTGACTGGTCATGTACTGGTTTCAAGGACAACATGTAGCTGTATTAATAATTATACTGAAAGAACTTTTGAAAAATATGTTTTTGTTGTGGATGCTAATTATAAAATGGTGTTGAAAGTAAACAAACAAAGTAACAAATGCTCCAATAAAATAAGTGTTTGTACTCTACAATTGCACAGTATGCAATTCACAGATGTTGTTGGTTGTCAACGTCTGTACACAACTGCTGACTGCATCACATTCTGTAGGATTCTTGTAGGCTTATTTTCTATAATTTTAGATAGGGTAGTCAAAGCAGACTCTGGTTGTAACTCTGTTCAGCTATACCCGACTCATTCCTCTCTTTCCTTAGAGTTTACAGAAAGATCAATATGGATCCCTAGCCTGAAGAGTTGGATTGATGTTGTTATTTAATAATTGAAGGAGTTAAGTTGGAACCATTTGCACAACCTTGAAAAAAGATGAGCAGTTAACCAGTGCCGGCCTTACACATAATGCTGCCCTAGGCAAAATATAAACGTGCCGCCCTCCTATTGGCAAGATATAAACATAGCGCCCTCTCCCCTCCCGTTCATTTACACACACACAAACGCAACTCTAAATCAGTTAATTAACACAAAATCATGTTGATAATACAATAAAATTACCGAAATGATGAACAGTTTTAGTAAGAAGACAGTATTACCTTAAAATTATGAGGACGTTATTTGTCGTGGCTTTTTTGCTGCAAAGACATGCAGGGCTTCCTTCAGATCCAGGTTTTGTACAAGTTCGTGTTCTATTGAAATGATGGCAAGTCAACCATTGAATTTCATTTTGGGGTCATAGGTTCGTCTCCTGCATCTTTTTTTTCTTAAGAGATCGAATCTGATATATCACAATATATTGGAATGTAATGATTCAATTTTTTTTTGTTCATGTCACCGCCCCTGAATTTTGCCGCTCCTGAGTTTTGCCGCCCTAGGTATTTGCTTACTTTACCCACCCGCTAAGGCCGGGCCTGCAGTTAACAGTCGGACCATGCCATTTTTCTACATGAGTGGCTTCTAAAGCTTCCCAAACTTAAACCAAAATCCCGGAATATAAGAGAGATAAATTTGATTGATAGTATTTTTATAGGAGAATTTGTCTAATCCATTTGAATATTTCTTTTCAAATAAATAATGTCTATTTTATCTAAGAAAGAACTAGTTCGGTATTACAAAACCTTTATTTTCCTTTAGACATTTTTTTTGTCTTTCTTAAAGTGGCCAATTTGGATTTAAATTTGTAATACATTGTGTCTAAATAACTTGCTTTGATCTTTTGAGGAGCACAAATTACAGCCATGTCATTTTAGACAAGAGATTTACACAAATAGGCAACCGCACATCAATCACAGGATTTAAATCACAGCATTGTGAGATTTATTTTAGACTCAGACATTCTTAAAATAGTGGTGGGTATTTTTCAATAATAAAGCAACTTTAATTAAGGGTATCTGGTTGATAAGATGTCTTTAGGTAGATTGAGTTGTCTTTTACATTACAAACTTGTTTGTTTGCAACCAGTTGTCATTACTGTGGGTCGTCTGTTTTTAAAGGTTTTCAACAAGATGGCTGTGTAAAAAGAGGACACTGCACCTTTAATTAAGATCAAGAGGTTTCTGAAAAGGATGGAGGCGTACCAGTTATGTTGCCTCGTAAATCTGCCCGGTGCAGTATATTGTATTGAACTATTACTGTACACTATTATACTGCATATTCGCTGCCTCTCCTGGACTTGATTTGCATAATTGGATCTTTAATGAAACTTGCCTTGTGAAAAAAAAAAAAAACATAACAGGGAACCAAATTTTGTGAAGAAGTTCAGCATGTTTTTAAAGGGTTTAAACTTACTGCAAAGTAAGTGACCTGCATAGTACATCAGTGGCATAACTACAAATAGGATGAGAAGTGCTTCTCAAAGCTGTACATTCCCAGACTGGTCTCACGGGTTATTACTACAATAGCAGGATTTTTTTTAGCCTCAGGGATTTTAGGTTTTCTGTCTACACTCATATCGTATACTTGTTACACAAGGAAGATGAGTCTTTTGTAGAATACAGCACGCTCATCTTTTAGAATCCCTCTGTTGCAAATATTTTGACAATTTCTAATCCGCAACAGTTAGATTTGTAGAGTATGGTTACGGATTTGTTGGACAATTGTATTTAAAGATTTATTTATTTTTAATTACAGATCACATATCAGGGGTTGAGAAACCTGTACTTCATTTTTAAGCTTGTTTAGGATGTTGAGAATATTTTTGTTAATGGTTAATTAAATTGCACTTGTTTTTTCTTTTTTCCCCTTTTCTAGCAGCAGAAGGTTAAAAAGCTGATATTACCGTTTTCGATTAAATGTAAGTGTCATAGTAAATGAAATGTTATTTGTCCTGCAGTTTGGCTAGATTTGAAGGGCCTATCATTATAAAAGAGAAAAAAAACCTGGTATAAAAAAATGACAATACAGAAGAGGAGCCATTTAGGAGTGCTTGCATGAGAGGTCTGTGACTAGGGGGTAAGTGTTTCCATTTGAGCTCAGAGGTTAAAAACGGATATATTAACAAAACGGTGATTATTTTTTATCAAGAGACAATGTTAAACAGTCATAACATCACTGTGACATTGCTCTGCAAATATCAGCCAAGATCGTGTGTCAAAATGTTTTGGTATTAGGTATTAGCTTCAATGAAGAGGGGAAAAAAGACACAAGTAGCACACTGCTGCTATTAAGCTAAGGTAGGGCTGTTTTTCCCTGTGTATATAGTTGCAAAGTTTTATCACAATGCCAGGTTAGGGAATGCTTTCACAGGTATATTTCCAAGTGCATATTTAATTCCATTACAAGATGCCATATCTTTAGCTGCTATATTGTTTTTCTGCCCCCTGTGGACAGGCTGTGCCTGCTGTTGATTCTTTCAGTAATGATGTCACTGTGATAGTGGAGAGCAAATGTCTCCTGATTCCACCATTAAACGCCTGGTTGATTTGGCTGATAATGATAGCATTGGCGTCTTTCTGCTCCGAGACAGATCAAGCCCTATGAATTAACATCTCCTTACCAGAGAGGGAGCTTGATCGTATAAAAAGATGATGTACTTAAATCGTATCTTCGGACTATTCTGAATAAGCTGTTAGAGATTCCTGTATCCGTCTTGATAAAAGAAGGTCCGGTATTAATACAGACAGTAATAAACTGCACTGTGATAGTATGTTGCACTTTTTTTTTTTTACAGTGTATATGAATTTCAAGTGAAACAAAGATATATGATAAATTGGAAAAGTCTGAATCCTGGTGTAACCTAGGTAAACCTAGGTTTTTCTTTTGAATTTGTTCTTCGCTTATTTTTTTAAACACATTTTACTAAAAAAAACAAATATATATATATATATATATATATATATATATTTAAAAAATGTGTCCAAGTCTTACATATGTGAAAGAAAATTGTGATGCGACTAATTTCAAAGCTAGGTTTAGAGCAAAACTTGAAAGATACTAAGCATGTACTACTGTTTTAAGTGCTGCTCTAGCAAAAACCTGAATTCGTACGTTCCTCTGCCTTGGCATTCCAAGATTTTAACACAAATCCTTCTGTGAAGGTAGGAGTCACCTAGTGCTTCAGTAGTACAAGAATGCCATTTAAAGGTGCAGAGCTGTTAAAAGGTTATATTAAAAATATCACTTTTTCTAAAATCTGTGACATGCACTATTTGTCCTGGAGCCTAAGGAACGCTTCCAAAACACATTTCTGGCAAGTGGGATTCTAAAGAGTTCCTGCTTGGTTTTAACATCATTAGGACTATGAAGGAGTCCTTTTAGAAAAAAAGGTAAAATATACCAGTGCAGGAGTTACACTGGAAAGCAATATTTTATTTAGTGATGGAGTGAGATGTAATTCGGGAACTTGCCAGTAAATATGAAGTTCAGAGAGAGATGAAATATGCATATCAGGGCTGAAGATGAATGACAAACAAATAAAAAAATAAAACTGACAAACAAGCAAGAAGACTATCTTCCACGTATGTTCTTTCATATGTCAATCAAGATTTCTTCTGGTCTTACATTTGATAGTTTGTGCTCTCACTGTAATTGTCTAATTTATTTATTTGGATTTAAACCAATGTATGAATTAAATACCAAAGCAAAAAAAAAAAAAAGATATATATCTACACTAGTTACCAAGGGATCGATGTTCACCTGAGCCTCCTCCAATAAGATACAACCTACAGGCATATTGCAGTAAATAATTTATATACATGAGAGAACTCATACTGTTGAAGTAGATTTGTCAGTTCCATGTGAAATACTTTTAACTGAAACTCAAGGTATGAACTAAATAGTATTTACTTTAGGGAATTCATCTTTATTTATACATATTATTATGGAGCTGAATTTAAAAAGGGCTTTTTGAGAGAAGTCCCTAGACACTCAGCTACCTTACACACCTTTTAAGTCTTAAGATGTTCTCATTCGTGTTGTTGCTCTTACAAGGATTTTTTTTTTCTCTTTTTACAATTTCTTGTGATATTTTAATTTTTTGTTTTTGGGCTTGATCACCTGTAACAGTTTTTATTTCTCTCACTTCCATGTTCCCTTTCTTGCCTTTCTTTTATCTCACACTCTTCTTCTTTGTACCAATAGTCGTGATTGGGAGAAAAACAACATAAAATGTCAGCAAACACAATCCGTGCACGCTGACATCCAACCTTTTAAAAACATCTTATCTAAAACACGAATACGTGGCAAAAGTTCATCTCAAGTGAAATGACTCGGTGAGGAAAAATCATACAAGGTACTGACAAAAGGTATGTGTGCGATACTCAAAGGTTGACTTTTATGTCATTTTGTAGATTTAATTTTGTTTTGCTAAATTAAAAAAAATAATAATGATTGGTAAATGTCTGATAACGCAAAACATCATCATAACTTTTGTTGAAATCTGAAATATTTGGCAAAAACAGATGTAACTCAAATTCAAGGACTTTAAGGGCTGTAACTGGGTATTGAGCCTGCAAGTCAGTATGTACATCAATTAAGTTGATTTTGTGTTTTTTAAATCTGTCCTTCTTCAGGTTTGGGGGTCTGAATTTGACAACACCACTGCCACCTATTCATCTTATTTCAATTTTGGATTAGTAGTGTGCAGGATTTCCACCCTGCTTTATCTGTGGAGGGCACCTTATTCCAATTATTTGACTGCACACTTTTTTAATGATTCACAGACCAAGAACGCAATCTATTATCAACTTTGTTAGCCTGGAAATTTGTGGTATGGTTTCAATGCATTGAACGGTGCTTGAATTTTATTGGTGCCAACCCGTTTTGCATCTTGTATAGCTTTTCATTCTTTTACAGTTGTTGTTTTACTTTGATTTTGTGGTAACAAGCTTCAGTTGCAAGGATGCTCTCAATTATTTGAGGATTTCTCCTTTGGGGACCTTGTGTTTTTAAACCTGCATCTCTAATGCAGACTTCAACCTATTTTTTTATTTTTATTTTATTTTAATGCAGAAATAGATTTCAAGTGAACTGAATTGGAACAACTTTAATCAGCAGTTTCATTTTAGTAGACACCTGTAGTATAGTTCAGACATGCTACCTAATGAATTAAGTTTACCAGAGAGGGTTTGCAAATATCACTGGTTTGGTAATGTATTCATTCAGGACTATGATTTTTACAGATATTTTACAGATGTGAAGTGATAGACAAAACTGAATTCTTGGATAAGTCATCATTAGTCATTGAAACAGTGCATTTTCTTGCATCCACTACATCTACCAGAATTGGTTACCAAATGCAGACAATTTGTCTTGGAAAATGTTTATTAAAAAGTAACATTATCTTGTATAGTCAAGCTGGAAACATTTGATAGTAATCTTATTTAAAAAAAAAAAAAAAACATTATGGTGCTCAATTAACTTTTCATTGTGGGTTTATAATGTATCTGGACATATCCTGGGATTTTTGGGAAAAATACATACTCTGATTGCCTTTGCCTCAGGGAGCTTTAAGGTTCCTACTATCATGTGGAATTATAAGTTTAATGGCTTACTTTTTCATGTATAGGAAAATTAAATTTAAGGGAGGAACTGGATGAAAGAAAACAAAAAGGTTCTCAATACTAGGATTAGTTGTAGGTCTAAACTGTATTTAGGTAGCACTAGTATTTACATTTCAGTATTTTTCCACAGTAAAGGGTACTGATAGAATAATAACCCACATCTGAATAAGTTTAAGATTAAAATATGTATTTATTATATATAACAGTGTCTGCTTCTCAAAGAAACGTAAAGTTGCCTGCGAAAGTTTTTGTTTGTTTGTTTAATCTTTCGGAGACTTTGATGCTTCATTGCTGTTTGTTTGCATTGTATGTAGTCTCCTGAAAGTGCGTCCTTTGTAGGGTCAGTTTGCCGCTGAGTACAATATTTAATAGTGGTGTGGCTTTTATTTGCTAGAGACAGGAGGTCATGCATTTCCTTATTTTCTCTTTCATCCAATTTCCCTTTCTGGAGGCTGCTATTCTCTTAGCTTTTGTTGTCAGTGGTAATCTGGAAAGTGATCTTAATTATGGAGGTTCAGTCTCATTTCTGTACTATTTAATCAAACTGCATAGTTAGTAATGAGAATGACTAAATTCCATTCTTGCTTATAGATGCTACTGGGCTTTGAAAAGTAGGGGGAAAGAAGAGATCAGCTTCTCATGAGAGGTCCATAAATAGCTGTTCAGTATTGTGCACTGCACGAAGGAAACAATATTTTTGCTTTCCTTCTTCTTCCTTTTATTCTATTTCTTAATAATAATAATAATAATAATAATAATCGTCTTCATCATAATTAATTTGAAAACAGAATCTCTTTTAGAGTGTGTGAGCAAAACAATAAAGTCATTCCCATTAAGGCAGGTCAAGGTACTGTCTGATTTTAAGCTTAAAACTTTGTAATTAATTCAGTTTCTTAATAATAGGGTGTTTAAATTTAGGGTTTATATTCCAATGATAGAGGCTTCCAAACAAGGTGCAATTCCAATACATTCAAAACCAACTTGTACAACTTGTACTTCCACTCTGAGGTGTTTAGTTTGGATCTAAATATAATGGTCTCTTTAACATGTTAACAAACACTGTTCTGTAAACTGTATGGATCTGTGAAAAGTCTTAATATGTATGTACAAAGGCCTGCCACAAGGAAATGGACACCCCCCCAGACTCAAACTGGGCATTGCATTTGCATGGTGTGCGCATGACTGCTCACTATTAGAAAAATTGCAGGCCAGAGGAAAGGTAAGACTCCATGCAACCCTGCCACAAACAAGAGGTTAATGAAAGCTATTTGAAAGTGGATAAAAGTTGGCTAATGGGATGTTGGTAGATACTATCTGGTATTGTTCAAGGCTCTGGCTTTCGTGCTACTGACTGTCAGCAGGAAGCTCGTCCATTTCAAGAGATACCATATGACATCTGTTCAAGTATTACCTGGATGAAGAACAAACACTTTGTGTTGTAAAGAGTAGACTGTCATCTGAACCTTAACAATTAGCTGCAAACATAGCAGAACATGTGCTTGTGTCCATTTCAGGAACATCTGAAAGAAACAGCAAAATGTAGCATCAAACTGGTGTGACGAGCATGTGAGCACCCTTACTCATCCCATGGCTTGCCATAAACACCAGTGAGAACCTGTGGGTTATGCTCAACCAATCTGTGTGAAAGCATCTCACTCCCTGAGATTCCATAATTCAGGATTGCTGATCTTATATATATTAGTATGTACCTTTTTGCTGCATTGCATAAGCAAAAGGCAGCACTATAAAACATTCACCTCACTCTTTGTTTTTCAGAGATATACACTCACCTAAAGGATTATTAGGAACACCATACTAATACTGTGTTTGACCCCCTTTCGCCTTCAGAACTGCCTTAATTCTACATGGCATTGATTCAACAAGGTGCTGAAAGCGTTCTTTAGAAATGTTGGCCCATATTGATAGGATAGCATCTTGCAGTTGATGGAGATTTGTGGGATGCACATCCAGGGCACGAAGCTCCCGTTCCACCACATCCCAAAGATGCTCTATTGGGTTGAGATCTGGTGACTGTGGGGGCCAGTTTAGTACAGTGAACTCATTGTCATGTTCAAGAAACCAATTTGAAATGATTCGACCTTTGTGACATGGTGCATTATCCTGCTGGAAGTAGCCATCAGAGGATGGGTACATGGTGGTCATAAAGGGATGGACATGGTCAGAAACAATGCTCAGGTAGGCCGTGGCATTTAAACGATGCCCAATTGGCACTAAGGGGCCTAAAGTGTGCCAAGAAAACATCCCCCACACCATTACACCACCACCACCAGCCTGCACAGTGGTAACAAGGCATGATGGATCCATGTTCTCATTCTGTTTACGCCAAATTCTGACTCTACCATCTGAATGTCTCAACAGAAATCGAGACTCATCAGACCAGGCAACATTTTTCCAGTCTTCAACTGTCCAATTTTGGTGAGCTTGTGCAAATTGTAGCCTCTTTTTCCTATTTGTAGTGGAGATGAGTGGTACCCGATGGGGTCTTCTGCTGTTGTAGCCCATCCGCCTCAAGGTTGTACGTGTTGTGGCTTCACAAATGCTTTGCTGCATACCTCGGTTGTAACGAGTGGTTATTTCAGTCAAAGTTGCTCTTCTATCAGCTTGAATCAGTCAGCCCATTCTCCTCTGACCTCTAGCATCAACAAGGCATTTTCGCCCACAGGACTGCCGCATACTGGATGTTTTTCCCTTTTCACACCATTCTTTGTAAACCCTAGAAATGGTTGTGCGTGAAAATCCCAGTAACTGAGCAGATTGTGAAATACTCAGACCGGCCCGTCTGGCACCAACAACCATGCCATGCTCAAAATTGCTTAAATCACCTTTCTTTCCCATTCAGACATTCAGTTTGGAGTTCAGGAGATTGTCTTGACCAGGACCACACCCCTAAATGCATTGAAGCAACTGCCATGTGATTGGTTGGTTAGATAATTGCATTAATGAGAAATTGAACAGGTGTTCCTAATAATCCTTTAGGTGAGTGTACATATGATTCCAGAATAAACAGGTGTTCCTTCAGTTGAGTTTTACCAATGATTGGTTTTGACTGAATCCACCTGCAGTCAAACCACAGTGTAACCTATTGATAGGTTATGATATGTCCTCTTTTTGGCAAAAACTCTTACCTGGTTGATGTCTTTTCACTGTTTTTGACATGTAGGCCTACTTATTCTGAGTGAAAAATAGTGTCCATTCCATTTCAGGTCACAATTAATAAATACTTTTCTTGATCCCCAGTGGAATATTCTATCAACATTACTAAATCTCCCCACATTTTGGCAGGATTGAACTCTCTGTTTGGGAAGTATCCAGGGTTAAATGGTGTGACTGCTCTGGTCAAGACTGATTAGTCCTTTGCTGACCTACTGTGCAAGGGGAATCTCTCATGTCCCGTGTTGGCGACAGACTCAGGAGTAACCAGTGGCCACTGTTGCACATCTTTCCTGAGCTCTGCATTCATAAGCATCACACGCACACACAAAACCCTTACAAGAAAAAGAAACCCTTATTAGTGTAAGCCACTACAACATCTTATGTATGCAATGTCTTTTAGATATCAGTTCTTTTTTATTCAAATCCTAGTAGTATCCAACCAAAAAAAAAACACAGCTCTGCTGAGCTAAAAACAAACCTAACTAATACGAACAGTGTTAAATTTTGGTTAAAAGGATTTCTCACCTTTGTTAAGAGAGTTACTATCAAGCAGCATGAAAGCTCTGAGAGGTGATTTTGAACATTCATTCACTTGCATATAAATAGCCCTCTTAGGAAAGCACACACTGCAGGTTAAGACAGTTCTTTTATATGATTTATTTGTCTTTAAAGGGTGGGTGTGTTACCTTCCATAGTTATGTTAGGTAATTCCTGTCTTAAAAACCAAAGAAAAAAAAAACAAAAATGAAAACCCGAAAAAAGTGCAACTGTTTAACCTTAAAGCCCCACAAGCTGTTCACTTAACATTACTGTTTCTCTCTCTCTCTCTCTCTCTCTCTTTTTGCTTGGCTGAAACTTATTCTTAACAGGATGTTAAATATATAGTGAAAAGAAAGATTATGTCTATCTGGTTGCACTATTCCTTGATGTATGCGCCATGTCACAGTGCCATTGTCTCCTGGGTAAAGAATGATAGTTCAAATACCTACTATCTCTCCCCTGGTGCTCCAAATGCTCGGCTTTGAAGTTTTTATAATCCATCTGTCATCTTCGAGCAGGGAGGGCACATGTTCTGTACCACTCAATTACAGAATTTTCTTTTGCCAGCTACAATGAGACAGGAAAGAATAATATGGGTGGTTGAGAGAAATTGTTCGATATACTGCATTCCTTGAATTCACACAGATGACTGTATTCCTGAAACATGAAAATAGTGTGTGTGTGCGCGTGTGTTTGTTCTGACTGAAATGCCTAAAATACATCCTACTGTTGCAATTATGAATCCTATTGACTGCTTATTGTTTAAAGGCAATGATTTTGATAAATTTCGGGATAAACTGTCATTCTACTTCTAAAAGCTCTAACCTTTCATCTGACTAATCTTATTTTATTTGATATAAATATTTATTTGAAATAAAAAAGAATGAAATCAGCATTGGCGAATATGAATTTTAATTTATTATTCCTTTTTTTCCTTAAAGATGCATGCAGAATAGCATTTGGCATCTGTTTGATGTGCATTCTAATGAAGTTTGTTGCTGTGCTCTGTGTTAAAATCATCTTTAATTAGACTCCTCGCACTGTATTTCAGGTTTTTAAGCTAAAGAAATGTAGGGCTTCCTTTTGCAAGAACTGAAAACTTCAGATACAGCTGCTTTATAAAAAGACAACAAATGATTTAAAATACGAAACATCTTTTCATTTAGATAAAAAAGCATTAATTCTTTTAGTTTTAAACACCGTTGTTAGATGTTTTCTTGTGTGTGTTTCTCTTCTGTAAAAAATACACTTACAGAAGATGAAAGATTGTGTTTGAAGCAAAAAAAAACGAAAGTTGACATTCCCAGTAGCTTTTGAAACTTCAATATTTTAAAGTAATTGTTTCATACAACTTATATATCTTCATTTATCATCGAATAATACGTTGGCCTTTTTATAAATAAAAGTAGCACCCATCTGCTTCTTGAGACACTCCTGGCGCCTATTCATTGCAAAAATAATACTCGTCCTAATGACTTCCACATATTTTGAAATCTCCCTTTTGAAATTGGTCTTGGCAGATTATTTGCAGGTACTTGAGTTGCATCTGTTTGCAATTTTGCAAATGTGGAAGACTTTAATGTGGAGCACTGCGAGAGGGCTATTTTAATCCTCGAGTAACACTGGCTGTCATCAAAAGCCACATTTATCTTTCCGAAGGTAGTTGCAAATGTTTAATGTTAAAAGACAGTAAAAGGTCAGGGTCAAGGTGAAGGTCTGAAGTATTTCCTCCTCACAACACTCCGCCTGTTGGCACTTAATGTTTGTGTCTCTTTCATTTTAAATTTTCACCTCAGAAGTACCCACCACGTAGAGGATGTTTTCCTGATAAAAAAGCGATCAGTGGGTGAATAAAGCTGAAATAATTGTGACTTCAGTCCTATTATTACTACCATGTGGCTAGCAGCTGACCAACTTAAGCCGTTTTTCTTTAAACTGTAATAATGTACTCTATTGTCCTGCACAAAGCATTGCTTTGCTTTGAGAACTGTAATTTTATAGGTGGTTGCAATTACATGAATTAAAGGTGGTATTAAGCAAATTTGTTCAGTTCCACAAAAATTAAAACCAAAGAATTCACTTTTGCTTAATTTTTTTTATATTACAAGGGGGGTGATGGGGGAGGAATTATATTGAAAGTGTATGCCTTGCAACTTTCTCCCTGTTGGAAATGTTTATTTGAACAGTAAGCTCATGATTTGAATATTTGTAATCCATGCTTAAATTTACAGGCCAGATGAACTTTTTGGCACAGGATTGCAGCCATAAGAAGGATTTTCTCAAAGCTTTACAAAATTTTAAGCCATTTGCACGGCTTATCTAATTTAAAAAAATGTTTTCCCTTTATTTATTTTTTTACCTTTAAAAAAATACATTGTTTGATTCCTTACATATGCATGTATCATCTCAGCATTTAAAAGGACCCTGGGCGTTGCTTCGGAAAAAGAAGGGAAAAAAAGTGTAAGATAACCATAATCATGGAGAGTTTTGTCCATATTTAATTCAAATGAGATTACTTGATATTGACTTCTAATGCTAAAAGGCCACCCATCTTGGAGCCATAGCAGCTGATGAAGCGAGCAAGTGAACGCTTTCTTAAATGATGCTAATCAGTCCAGAGAGGCCTGGCCTCTATCCCCATCAGTTTTCTGTAATTCAGATGTGCTGATAACCTGAAATTAAATGTGTCAGTATGCAGGCTTTGGAAAAGGGGGGAAAAATAGTAGGAAAAAATTAGCAAAAAAGAGAAAAACAAGCTGTTTCTTTTGCGGATATGATGAATGTAAAGATGATTTAGTAGCAGTTTTATTTACAGTCTGAATTAAATCCTGTGCTACAATGATGCACTGATTGTGCAAGTTATTTTAAGCAGGTAGTTTTTTGTTAAATGTGGAGGGGAGGAAAAAAAAGAAGCTGTCTGATTCACAGCACAGCCCTGTTCTTCTGAGGTCTTGGCAGTTAACACTGTGAAGAAGGGAGCTCTTTCAGGGCATTATATAGATTAATTTACTGTGCCATAGGCTTCCAGATACATTTCACTAGGGAATGGATATCTTGTGCCTGTTAGCTAAGGGGACTAACGTCAAGGCCTGGTTAAAGTAAATAGTGACTTCTGGGGTGGATATTTGTGGATTTTGGTGCAATTTACATAAAATGTATGATGTGTGTGTTTAAAATGTGCATCATCTGGTTGTGACTCTTCATTATACTGCCTCCTTCCCCCAGTGGAGAATCTCAAATGTTTAGGACACTTTTTTCATCCATCTGAAGCCCTTTCTCTAAGACAAAGAACAAAGGCTGTTCTGTCATGCTGCTTTCTTGGAAATACAGTAAAACTCTGTATATTTTATTCAAAATTTAGCAATCGGCCCTGTGTATCATAGGTTTTTAGTTCTCGTTTATTATTTTTTTTAAGTTCCGATGTACTATATTTAAAAAAGAAAGAAAGAAGGAAGGCTAGAACAAAGTAAGAAAGTGTAAACTTCAAAATTAGCAAATCCATTTTTCAGGATCCACTTAAGAACTGTGAAGTAATGCAACATGAGAAAATATCTCGCCTAGCAGACAGCAATTAAGAAAAATGACAATTGTCTTTTTTTTTTTCTCCACCTATTTCTGTAAGAAATGTAGACAAGCTATGAATCTGAAATCTTCAACTTGGTCTACTAAAAAGGAGTGGATGATTTTTTATTCCAAGCTGTGATTGTAACACGTTCTTGTTTGGCTTACTCACATCTGTGTATAGATTGTTAAAGCAAGAACTCTGCTTAAATAACCTACTTTTGTCTGACAACAGAATCAGTTATAGAGGTGCATATATGCAGAAAGCTATTTGGAAATGCATCCTCGTAGTTGTCAGGTTTTATTATGCAGGAAGGTGTCATGTTTGTAACGAAGCTGAGTGCAGATGGCAGAGTGGAAGAAATGGATCACTAATTTTAACAATGATTAATGAACAGAGATGGAAAATGAATTACATCGGACTATTGGAGGCAAGAAATATTTTTGTGAAAATGTTACTTCATCTGCCAGGCTGTTGTCTGCAAATTATTTTCTGGGATCCTTTGTACAGTCAACACTTGACTGCTTTTCCCCATTATTTTATAGTTTCTCTGGTTAAGTACTGCATGTTATATACATTGCATTTACAGTATTATCAACATCAAAGAAGAATGTAAATAAGGCATAGGCCAATGTTTTGAATTTCACAGTTTGGCTACATTCAAAGTGCATTTTTTAAAAGGTATAGAATGTTAATCTTGTACTATCACACAATAATATATTGGACTATGCATCAGACCTAAATATTGATATTATACAGTTCAATTTGAGTTTTGCCTTAAAAACAAAGGTATTTCCATTCAATCATATTTACTTAGAATTTACTGTTTCATGAGACTGAACTCTGTATATCATATATCTGTTATTCTGTGCACTTTTATTAGTTATCAGAGTGGTATTATTATAGCTAAACATTGCAGATATTGCAGTAGTTGATAAAATTCATAATTACCATTCATCCATCTCAAACAGTAAATACTGGAGAAATGTGGTAGCACGCCATAAATCGCTTTCATCAAGATTAAATGAAAACAGGAGTTCATTATACATTTGTTATAAGCAAAGACGCCCTACTGTTTCCTGTGAGAGAGCAACACTATACGTGTTTCTAATGCGGGAGGCAGAAATTAAAAATACAAGATAATAGATATATGTGAAATATTTTGAATTTAATTATGCTCCTGATGGGAAATACTTTAGGAAAACAACTTCTGGAACAATGTGCGCAGTGCTCAGGTTACATAGCATATGCTAAACACTCAGAAAACATACACAATGCTTTGGTGAACAAGGTAGGGTAAAGCTCCTGGGAGCCAATTTAGAATGTGACTTAAGGCAAGCATGGCTTTTTTGTGTCTGTTTCTTTTGGCACACTATTGAAATAGCAGTGGTGATTGGAATTCCCTTGCAAGCACAAGGGGTGGCCTGCATTGAGACCAGCATCTGTGCAGAGTTCTTGCATACGGGAGGCCAACTGAAACTAAGTTACTAGGTTACGCATTACTTTAAAGCTAGGATGTGTAGTTCACATAGTTTTACTGGCTTGCTTATTTGTCTTGCATTATGTAGTACCATGCGGGAACCTTTTAAAGTGGTATCGTGTAACACTTTGCTATGTGTTTTCTTTTTTCTTTCTCTCAGTTTCTTAATAAAATGCGTGCCTGTTTTAAAGTATTATAAAAAATAAGGATAAATATACAGTATTCATATATACATATGTATTTTCATATTCGCACAGTATAAGTGTGTGCAAGAGATTAAATGGTGTCGCTGTGTTTGACAGGTAGAGATGAAGGAATGTGGGATGAAAGTGAAGTGATGTTTGCTTTCAAAGAAGAAAGTGAAATAGTGTTAATGATAGGGCATCTGAGCACTCAATCAGAAAGTCTTCAGTAATATGAAAATTAAGCTAGAGGTAGCTTCGGTGTAGCTCGTCTTGCCCTGTTGATGTAAGTACTTCAGGAAGTTTGCGGAAAATAAGACTGGTGCTTTCTGTGACAGCCCTGCGCTTGTATACAGTAATTTCTGTAATTGGAATGAGAAAGATATGGAAAAGTATTTTTTGTTAAAACGAGTTCAGCACTTTTTGTACAGTAGTATCACAGTTTTGTTTTTGGCTTTTTTATTTATTAACGTGCTCAACATGGAGAGTAGCTTTGGTTATTTACCATCTGTGATACAGTGAATTTCAGTGGCTTCCCAGTCTCAACCCCTGCTAGGAACTCAGTGTTTGGTTTCCCAAATGACTATTTGGTATTGGTTTCTCCCCATTTTCTTTTTGTGTTTATTCATGCATATGATCAGAAACACCTGAGACAACATCCAAAATTACATAAAAGCTTCGATTCACCTCTCAGTCACAAATTACAAACTTGTTAATTCTTGTCCTGTTTCTCCTCCTGAGTCCTTCTGCATCCATCCAATGTGAAGTTACCATTGCGTATTTCAGTTTGGATGAGTGGATATTCTGGGCCAATGAAATTACAAGTTTTAAATGGGTTGTGCAGGGTATGCCAGGCAGGAAAATGGTGGATTCAGCAAAATATATGTTTCACAGTGAAGCTTCACACGTTAGCATCTTGTGCAAATGTCCCTAATATGGTATACATATTATTCTAACAATTACATTCCAAGACTTGTGTGAATAGATTTGATGTAGTATTGACCTTAATATTTTAAATCTTTAAATGATTAATTAGTGTTAGAAGTAAACTAAATATATAATATCATATAATAACAATGAAAACAGGATATATGGGAGTGTTTCTTGAAAACACTTTACTGTTTGCATGACATAGTTTCAAACTGGCAATTATTTTGAAACTATTCTGCGAATTTCCTGGTTAGTCTGCCTTGTTTACAGTGACTTGTCTACCCTCGTATAGTAATTGTCTGTATTCTGGAATGTATAAACATAATTCAGAGGGTTTCAGGTATGGATTACTGGCATTACAATTGATAATTTAAATGGGAGGATATTAAAGTTGTCTGTCATTTTCCTTTTAGCTGAAGTAAACAAGTGGAGTTGAACTTTGTGGAACACTGTCACCTTACTAATCAGGAACTGAAATCTGTATCACAACACTTCATTTACTTGATAGACAAAAGAACAATTGCGCTTGAAGTAATGTGATTTCTAAATAAACGCCGCCTGTCAAAAGAGAAATGCATTTACTTCAAATGTAGCTCAAGGAGACAATTAGCAAACAGAGGTGACACTGTAAACAGGTGCACCCATTATTCCCAAAGCTTGTGGCAATATATTCACATCTTTTAGACTGATGGGAGATCATGTGACAGTTTGGTGAATTATCTGTCTACATCATCCGACTCATGAAGCCTGCTGCAGTTTGCACATCATCTCAAAACTGCTACTTAAAATTATATGAAAATGGGAAACAAATGATAGTTTGGGTAATAAAAGGCATCCTTTTGCATCTGTCTGGGATAATTGTCAGTACACTATTTCCTTGCAGACATTTTTATTTTGTATTTTTTAAATTCTAATATACAAATGTCCTGTATGAGGTCAAGCCAGTTTGTAAAAATTGATTACTATAAGTGCTAATCAATGAAACCTTTTCTCTGGCAACTGCAAAGCTATAACATTTTATTAAAAAAACAAACAAAAAAACATTGAAGCCTTTACTATCCTACAAATATCTGATATAGCCTACAGTGTTAATAGCTGATAGAAGAAAAAATATATTTTGGCTTTATCAGATCACAGCTTGCCTTCATTTTAACGACTTTTGAGAGTTTATTAAAGATAAAATTAAGGTATTGGTGGTTTTCCAGGTAAAGATAGAAAAATTTTGTTTTTCTTGACAACGATGAATGCAATTCTGTATAGCAGCATTGCATCTTAAGTTCTCAGCTGTAGTTATATTCTAATTGTGTTTAATGTATAAGTATTAACTTTAAAGTGTTATACTCTAGCATGTGGCTCTCTTTATAGTTGTCTATACTATTTTAACATCAAGCAAGACATATGCAGCAACATTTTTTCAAGTTACGTGTTACTTTTTCTGCATATGTTTGGACTTTAAGAAAATTCAAATGACAAAGATATGAATCATGTTGGAAACATCACAAACACATGCTCCCAGAGAAATGCTTTCACACGGGCACAAATGAATATCGTCTTTATATAATCAATCTTTGTTGAATGCTTCCCAGAATGGTATCAGTTGCCAGAAAATGCAAGAACTGAAATATAAAAATTATATTTTTAACGTAGTTATTCTACAGCCTTCCACCCAGACAGAGATGTGTGTTTGTGTGTGTATATATAGCTCACAGAAGCAACTTCTCTTTATGCAGCCTTTACATAAATTAATATACCATAATTACTTTTTGAAATAATATGTTATAATGAAATTAAATTCAGTATCAGTAATCTTTACCTTGGAAGTTTTGCCACAGAGCTTATTTTTGCCAAGCTTTGTAGTTTTAGGGGATATTTATGATACTTTACCTGACTCTGGCTATGTTTTGATGCATCTGAAGACCATGATTTAATTTACTAATATGTTTGCAAGGTGTTTTTATAATAATAATAATACAAATAATATACATGTTATATTGATATACATACTATATTTAATAGGGTGTAGACCCTGAGTGACTGCTGCAATAATAATATTAATACAAATAATAAAAACACATTTATAATTTCTATTGATGTAACAGTAACAGTTGTAGCAGTGTTAATGATAATAATTGTTTTACATTTTTTATTGCAGAATAATTATTTAAGAGGTGCGCATATAGTCATCAGTGTAATCAGTAAAGTGCGATTACTGGAAATCCACTGGAAAGCAGATGGTACTCAGACTTTTTTTTTGCCTTCATTTTTAACTATAATGCTTACAAAGGCGTAGTAGGAGGACAATTCAAAGGACAAACAATTAAAAACCCTCACAAAACTCCCACCTGAAACATAACGAAACATAATTGAGCATTTCGGTTCAATATTCTTTGACACTTAGCCCCAAACAGTCAATCCATCCAACAAACAAATAAAAATGAGGAGACAAGAAAGAAATATCAGTATACAAAAGATTTATTAAAATTGAAAAATAACGCTTCAGTAGTTAGCATAACTGCATAGCTGTGTAACCTCAATTGTCAGCAAGTAACTGACAAGAATAAGGTCATCTTTTATTATTTTCACTTTTGCTTTTAGGATCAAAAACAGTTTCCTGCCTTAGTTAGTAGCACCAACCTAGACTTATTTTTTTTTCATGACTAGCGAGGAAGAAACACTTTCCGTTTTCTAAGGTCGGGTCTGATCAGAACAGGGAGGATGCCCTACATTCCCTACTAATTGTGTAATTGGAAAGCTTTCTAAACGAGCAACCCTTCACAGACTGCACTTCCAAGCTTTCTTCCTTCAAAGCAAATCACAAAAGACCATTTTGGGAATAATAATTTAAAAAAGCGTCCATTATTAATCTGTACACTATAACTACTACTACTACCACTACTATTACTGTCACGCTTAAGTTATACACAGTAGGCCATGGGAGAGAGAGAGAGAGTTGCTAATACTATATTTTCTCCTTTGTTTTGAAATTTGGAAAAAAAAGTGAATAATAATTGTTTATGTGAAATGGAAATATGGACATGGTTGTACTTTTCGGAGTATTTACTGACCAGCACCATTATTACGATGTTTCGCAGAAAAGAATAAGTAGGGAATGCAACTGGCTGTATTATATGACTTGCAGATTACCGACTGAGATACTTGCACTCTTTGGTTTATGATTTCTCAAAAAAAAGCCCAGATTTAACATTCCTTTGGTTCATTGTCATATAACTTATGATATACCTTCACACTGTCTTTCCTTTCATATATTAAAGTTATGTCTGTACTCATGCAGAATTGGATTTTTTAATTTATAGTCCATCCTGTACTATTCATTTTCATGAAGCTGGAGGGATAGCATAATGATTTCAGAGGTTGACTATTCTAACAGGATACCAAAGTGCAGCAAAATGAATGTTTTAATTAACCTTATTGATCAGCAAAATAGAAGCAAATGCAATTTGCATATACCATGTGTGATCAATGAGTTATCTGATTTTCAAAATCTGATTTCTTCATAGTGTTTCCTAAGAGAGGGAGAGTTCAGATGAATATGGATCAATCTTTTATTATGCATTTAAACTTTGTTTTTCCCAGTGATTAGTAAAGCTATGCTAATTATTGCTCAAATATGACTTTATTTCCTAAAAGAGAAACATATAAAGGCAACCTTGCCAAATTGTAACATCTTAAACCTAGGCATTATGTTTTTTAAAAGCTTTGGAAGGAAATGTAACCATATTTCATTGAAAAGTTTAGAAACAGGAATGAAATAGGGTGTTTTCATCTATGCTTAGGTTTCACATCTCATACAACGATAGAGCTTAATGAAATACAAAAGCTCAATAATCTTCCAAAGACATCTAATTTTGAAAGTATTTATTTTTATTTATTTTTTTCAGCATTTTATAAGATGATTTTTGTGTTTTACAGTTTAATACAATTGTTTGCAATTCATCCATTTTACATGAAAGGTCTTCAAACAGAACAATAATTGACTATTATTAACCATCATTTTTGGCTTTGTAAACACAGTACGTGGGTTGTTAAATACCACTCTCTATTTGTCAGTTGAATGTAGCTCCAAATATTAAAAACGTGATGTTTCTTGAGGCAAAACAAAATCTGTTTTTTAAAATTAGAAAAAAAGTGTGGAAAAGCAATGTGTTGTTTTCTTGAATATGGTATATTATACAGTATTGATTTATGCCTTTAATATGATGTACACTAGTCAAGGACAAACTATGTCTGAAATTTGGTTTCATTGCATTCATTTTTTAAAAAGCTTTTTTGAATAGTTTGGAATACAAAGGGTAATTGTTTTAGCCCAGATGTTACTTTTGCACAACAAGCAGGATACAATGTTCCCACTGAGCTGATGAGCCCAATCAGTGAAATGATTAAAAATTGATTTTGTCCCTGTAATTACAGTATGTAAACTACTTAGCCTGGATTGCAAAGGAAGTGATTTTCTAATTACGTATATACTCTGGTGTCTAATGATTGGTTTTTTGAAGTAATGAAGAGAGAGCCCTAACGACTCCTTGGTGTTCTGTTGTTTAAAAAAGACCATCGTTAGGGTAAGCAGCAGCAGACAAAGAGCTCAAATTGAATTTTCAGCACTGTTAATGTGCACATGGATTTGTTTATTTAAGTGATAGTAACATGTAATTGGACTGGTAATGGGCATCATGACTTTTGCCATGTCACATGTCAGGGAGCTGTATCTTCTCGTGCAACTTTCTAATTCTGTGACCACTTAAAACCATTACTTTTTATGTTTTTCCTTTTTAATTTTTTTTAATTCCCCATCAACAACTGATAACCAAAGGATAAGTGAAACAGAACCCAACAAGAAGAAAACAGCCTCCATGAGTATCCTCCATTGGAAGCACAAAACAAAATATAAATTGCAGAAATGACTGAATCCTAACTGTTTTTCTATTGTATTAATTAAGTTACATCAGTGTAGACCAGACATCCTTCAGTAACCCAACAAACACAGCGATGCAGTCATTCCATGTTTATTACCTCCCAGGTTTTTTTTTTTTTGTAAACCATTTATTTTAAAGAGATTGTTAATCTGTGCATTTTGCAAAACAATCTGATTATTGCAATTTCATTCAATGGAGAGCCTTCACCACAGGCTTTGTTTTGCGAAACTAAAAAATATGTGAAAAATCATGTATCATTCTACCTCAAATATCTGTCCATTGAATGAGAATTGAGGAACATAGAGGGTACAATAATGCAGATTATAATTAATGTTCCCATGCAACTTTGGGTTTCTGAAAGTTGATCTACATGGTCCGCACTTGGAAGGCTATTTTTATTATAATGTACTTAATTTCAATTTCATTTATTTGTTGAATTTGCAATGCAAAGATTATGGGTAACTATTCATGCATCTAATTGGACGTATGGTACATAACAACTCCTTGACAAGGAGACCATTATTATTTGTAATCATAACAAAGTTTAGTATCAGTTGTAATAACTTTTAGTACTGAATTAACATAGCCTGAAATACAGATTCAACGTGAATAAGTGTTTAATTTACAGTGTAATCTTTAGGGCTGCTTCATTCTTGTAGATAACAGAATATGTGAGTATTTCAGTTGATACCGCCTGGATGCTTGCTTTTAGTAAAGTCTTTGCCAACCTGTGAGTAAGGTCCTCATTATCTCTTGGGAGAATCAGGACTTGTATCGCCACAGGCTTTTATCTGGTCTCGGTCACGTAACCAGTGTTGTAAATTCATGAACTTTTAATGCATTGGTAAAAGGTTCAACACAGTATCAAGGCATAATGTAATATGTGGCACTGAGGGTGAAACTAAAAAGGGTATTGGGTTTTATCATAAAGAACTATTGAAATAAGGCTAAATTATTGCTACTGCAAATTCAGACCTTGAGAACAGTTTGATAATTATTTAGCACATTAGCTTAGATTCAGGTCAGAGTATAAAAGCCTATGTTTTACTGATATAATAAAATAATTATAAATAATAGAAAAATAGGAAACAATGGCGATGTAGGATTTACATTCCAAATAACACCATTTATTCTTAGGCATCAGATTAGCATAATCAGACCATTGTTTACATTCTCAGAACTGAGTAAGACAGAAAACCAAAAGCCTTGCAAAAATGCTCATTTTTCTGTTTTTACAGCTTTTAACCATAACAGTATTTTAAATGACACGTACAGATCCAACAGCACAGGCATATAATCTCCCATAAAATACATAAACTTTAAAATACTGTGTATATAAAAATCTCCTGCTAATATGAAGTTGACAGTACCACACTGTGCGGCTGGATGCACAACACTTTAATAATTTAGTTAGTTAAACTATGATCTATCATTTTGTACCTTTTGACATATGATATTGAAATTTAATATTGCATCAATACAAATGATATATTGCCAGACACTGCTGTGAAGGGGGTGGCATTGCACACTTTGAATATATTTCATTTTCTCTTTCCCAAGCCACACTGCACATGGAAATTGAGTTCCTGCTATACACTCTATACATGTGTTGTATATTCCCATTAATTAAATCTTAATTTTATTGTTTGTGCACTGGATCTTTTCTAACAGTGTTTGGCTGGTTAAAGCAAAACTTACAATATCTTGAGACAAGTGGTCCTTGAAAATCGTAGAAATCCAGTCCTAAAATAAGAAGAATCTACCTACCCCAACCAATTGTGTTGCTGGCGAAAATGGAATGAGTATAGGTTGCATGTTCTTGAGTCATACGTAGCTAAATTTCTGTTTTTGCTCATTTGAAAGTGTTCCTTTTATGTTTTTTGGGTAAATGTATTAGCTTTTGTTAAATTGGGATGTCAATGGAGCTATATAAGGGACAGATGAGTCTTGTCAACAGGGATACATTTCTGTTCTGAAGCTCCAAACTAACAAAACGTTTTAATCGGATTAGTTTAGACACATGTTTTCCTAATGTGGCCTTTGCTGACCAATTTAATCATTTGTACTGTAAGATTTCAGTTTCTTCTTAGGACTCTACCAGGTCTGTATAGACATTTTTTCATTATTATCATTATTTTTGTTTTTCATTTTGCTGGTGCTCCTGTGCGCAAACCTTGGGTTAAATCCGTGCTTTAATTAATTAATTTGTTCCTATTGTCCTACCTCCACCATCTCTGGACATCAATTCAGATATTTTGAATGGGGACACCTAAAGTGATTATCAACACCAAGGAGTGGAAATGAAATGAGATTCATACCACACAAACATTTCTTTAAAACTCACACACATACAACTCCAAAAATACCAGCAATTTAAAATATAATGATTCCTTCAACATTGTAACACAGTATGGTAAAAAAGTAAAAACTTAGTTAATAGGATCCCTGGGTATTAACGTGAATTTTTAATATAGTTTCGCAAGCCGAGCTGTTAAAAAGGTTTTGTATTTCTGGCTTGTGACAGCAGGAGGGAGCACTCACTCAAAGCCTCTCTAAGGAGAAGTTGTTGCCCTCAGAGGAATATCACAACAGCTATCTTACCACCTGATGTCAGTGTTTATTTGCCTACCTGCTTTGCTGATCCCTTGGTTATGTACCTTTACCAGTGTGGTGAATCTAACGACACATCTGTGGAGAGACAAAAAGTCGAAGTTTTTATTGATTTCATTGTATTATTATCTTCCTGAGAGTTTTTGTTTTTTGGATTGGTCTCTGAGCCGCGGTGCTAGAGTATGACGGTGTGTGATTTCTTTCCTGGAGGAACTTTTGGCAAAATAGGATGTGAAGTGTATTACAAAGTGAGGCCTGATTCACTGCCTCGTGAGCCTGCAAGGACAAATCAGTACTGCTAAATGGAGAGATAGATAGATAGGTATGTCTTATGATATGTTTTGTCCTATGTGTATCATTTATATTATTTTTTCTAATAAAGAAAAGTAGAGCTTCTAACATACTTTTGTCAGTTGTGCTTCTGCAGATAGCTGTTTTAGGGACCACCTTGTTCTCTCCCTTGATGACTTGTTACAGGGGCCAAAGCATCTGGGAATTGGGAGGAAATGTGGCTGCTTATTAGTTGAAAGCAAAGATTTCAATTGTAATTTAAAGATAAAATGTCAAGGCTAGATTAAACTATCACTAGAACACCTCTTCTTAATTACAGTAGCTTTAATGCTGGGGCTAGATCAGACCTTGCTGACATTTTGTTCATTGGTTTACCAGCAAATTGAAAGTCACACACACACAAAAAACAAAATATTCTTATCATATCACCTTCCTAAACACCAAGCTTATGTCAGGACTGCTGCTCAGTTCTCGACTTCCCAATGCCCATTACTTATTCTGGTTAGTTTTATCTTTTTTAATTTTTTTTACATTACCTTAACTTTGGGCTCTTCCTATCTGATTTTGTATAAATTCTAATTCCTCCCAGATAACCTATATTATTTCATATTTCATACACATGCTTCAGAAGCTTGCTGTTTTATTCCTACCTTCTTAGTAAAAAATCCTTTTATCACACAATGGGTAATTTATATCCATTACCAACGTTTTCAATCCTTTTCAGTGGTGCTGTCAGTGCCTTTGGCACAGTAATGATTAATGTGATCTAATAATAGTGTGCCATTATATTTCCTTTAGTAAAACATGTACCAACATCCTATTCAGCTCCACCAAATTCATAGCTTCTTATAATATTTTTTTTTTGTTGAAAGACAAGATTACTATTTTCTCAGGGGTGATTGTTAGATTCTGCTAGCAATTTTTGTTCAGTTTCACATTTTTATGTCATGTAACTTTTGTGAGTTTGATTAGAGATGCTGATGTTGTGATAAGAGTGAAGTGGAAGCAGTGATAATGAGGTATTATACCTGTGCTGTTCTCTTCCGTGTAGGTAAAGAAACAGTTCAGTGACAAACGCTGTTCCACTTTTATTGTTAGAAGAGCCGTCTTTGATAGATTTGATGTGGTTTGAACTTAAAGTGTGAATTTCAATTTTAAAGAACATTGAGATTTTTTTTTTTATGGAAATGGCATTACATTATGAGAGATCAAATATAATTCCTAGGAATTTGTTCACAAACATAGTCACCATTTGTTTAAATTTTATTGAGCACATTTGAGTGGAGATGGGACATCAACCTCACTGCCATGTATGGCTGTCAACAGATGTTTCTTTCTAGGCTCTACCTGAATTACTCCATTGCCTGGCCCTGACAGAGTTTGTGTACCTTTTGTCTGCATATTTTGAAAAACACTTATTTCATTTAGTCATATTCTTTGAGCATTTTTCATTATTTAAATGAAAAATATGTAATTCTCAGTACCATTGTATGCATGGGCAACTGAAGTCTCTTGATCTGATTCAGTATTACATTTTCACAGGTTATGTGGTCAGTCTCATGAGTTAGATATCATTTGGGTTATGTTATATCTAAAATCACTTGCTTAAGATCACAAAGATGGCTTGTGGAAACATCCTTCATGATGAGTTATCAAATTTTAATACCGTAAGGTATTTTAAGAAAATGGTTGTTATTAATTAAAATATACATGAACACTGTGTAAAACGGCTTTAATAAGGGTCTAATTAAAAAAAATAAACATGGATTTTATAAATTGGACTTGCAAAATGTGTAACTAATCAGTTAATTTATTGTTTGCCTCTTTTTTGCTAAAATCAAACAATACATTACAAAGAAAAATAAATAAATAAATAAATAAATATATATATATATATATATATATATATATATATATATATATATATATATATATATATATATATATATATGTGTGTGTGTGTGTGTGTGTGTGTGTGTGTGTGTGTGTGTGTGTGTTTGTGTGTGTTAATTTGCTAACACAGAGCTGTAATCCTGGATACCAGGATTGCAAATCTCCACATACAGTTTACACATATAGTCATTGGATTCTAATGTGGTGTTGGGTGGCACTGGAAAGTATTAACACCATCTCTCTCTCTGTGTGTATGCACATGTGGTAAATACAATGATTGTATCATTTTCACTTGGACAAAAGCAGTGTTTAAACCTCATTTATACACATTAAATTGTGGGGCTAGGCATCTCCAGCAAAGACACTTCTATTTTAAATGGTGACTTGCATATACAGATCCTAACCATCTGATCATCCAATCATCATAGAGCCCCCCTCTTTCCATTTTTTTTTAATACAGGATGTATAATGTTTATTTTATTAAATAGGCATTATATTTTGACTGTAAAGTTTGTTGCTATGCCCTGGACTGTGGAATTTCCCATCAATAAGGTAGGTTTTATCTGATGGTAATACTGTCTAGAAAAATATGTTTTTGTCTTAGTTAAAGACAACTGTAGAGAGGGTTTTTATACAGAGTATTTGACCCCATGTCAAGACATTGCTTGCCCCCCACATTGAAAGCTTGAGGAACAGCTGTCATCACTTTCAAATATCAGTTGCATTTCTTTCTTTTCTTCTTTTAATCCCCCGAGAATAAGGTTTTGTTACTTCCTTAGAAATAACTGTGTGCTTTATTTTATAATGCACTTATTTATTGTTTTTCTCTAATAAGTATCAAACCCAAACAATCTGAGTGGAACATTAGTATCTAACTGAAACGCTTACAGGAATTTTTAAAAACCACAAGACTATCCAACATGTTTAAATTTTGATTGCTGTATTCAGTAAAAGCAGACCCAGTCAATACTTTCTTAGATATGGAATGTAGAAACTGTATTTGTTCTTTTTATTTAATTTAGGTAGAACAGGACAAAATAACAGAACTAAACGTAAAAAGAGAGAGAGTGGGTACTGTACAGGTTTCCCCATTTCTGTTTAGATTTAACATAATAAATTGTGAAAAGTATTTTTCTGATTATGGAAAAGAAAAAGTCATTTAACTGTACTTTCATTTATAGAGGATCTAATACATGCTACAGGTGTTCTATATTCAAGGGGGCCTCAAATGATAGCCTTTTCGCTATACCACTATCTCTGTTTGTTTCATAACTGTGCTAGATTGGGTGAATGATAATAAACATTCACATTTAAAATAATTGGACAAATAATAAAGGGCAGAAATTCAGAAACTTGATGATTTGACTGTCTAGTGTAAACATGTGGAGCATGAAACGGTGCCTCCAAAATCATCAGTGTGAGCCACACACTTTACTTCATCATATCCACAAGGCTTGCTCTTCAGCATTAAAATCAGTTGACGGTTAATTAGTGTGTCGATTGAAAAGTCCCTTTGAAAGTGAGTTTCTGTACACACCTAGATGCAGAGAAACTCATATGAGCTGTCCCTTAACGCTGTAGTAAACAGGCAAGAGTCTAATTGTACTGAAGTGTGGAGTTGTATATACCAATGTGGTTCTGAAGCTTTAATGCATTATGCTACAATTCACCTACATACTGTGAGCTGTTATGACAAAGCGTGCTTTATCACAGCATATTCCACTGTGTGAGCAGCACAGGTACTCAGCTAATGTCACATCCTTTGGGAGGTTAGAGGTTAAGAAGGATATCAACAAAGGTTACTCCAGGAAGCCAAGCAGAGCTGATGGAAGGGAATTGCTTTAATGGAAGTACTTACTTTTTATGTATTTAATGTTTTATTTTTGTTATTTTCCTTTTGGGGTTATGGTTCAACAGGCTCCTGAAGGTCTACAAGATTGACAAAACACATTATATAAACACATAAAGAAACAATATATATAAATTAGGCCATCCAAGAAAAAAAAGAGCATCTGATAAGTGTATCTGATAGCACCACTGGTTTAATGCACGTGCTGTAGTTTGTGGGGTGATGAACAATACCGTCCCAGTGTTGCATTATCTTCAAGTTAAATATAAAGAAGCTGCATGGCATAACATTGCTAATTCCTATTTAATCTCATAAGCGCTGTGAGATAGGGGGTCAGTTTCTTAAAGTTATACTGTTCTGTTTGAGACCAGCCTATTGTCTTAATTTAAATAAGATGATCAGTCTTTGGTAGATGGGGCAGATCTCGTATATGAAGCTCTAACCCTGGGGACACTTTTAAAGTAAAGTAATAAGGAATTCAGTGGAAGAAACAGCACAGTGTTACAACGAATGAAGGTTAGTTCACCTAGTCGCTATTTCTAACTGAGTCGCTGAAATGTGTTCCCTATCATAGCATAAATATGTTGAGGAGGTGTGGATAAAATGTGGCATTCATCTGTTGATACTAATGTCTAAAAATGTTCTGAGCATTTTGATTTATATCTATTTATATTGAAATCAGTAGGCTCAACCTAGCACCTAAATGCAGTAGTGTGATACTTTTTTAAATTCAGAGTATGACGTTAAATGAATATGTGTTATAATTCAGAACACAGTGGGAAGATATCCAGTGTATAGTTATGAAGTGAAGCATTATGGCCAAACGTTTAATAATTTAGTACGCACATTATTTTGTAATGTAATTCAGTACAGTAGCTTCACTCATGCTAATAAATGTATATTGGAAAGTTCATGGAACTTGTAGTGTACTTAAAAATTATCATTCCACACCCCCCTCATTATAACATGTGTAAAATGTGTTCTATTCTAAGTGCGTATCTGTGCCGAACACTGAATCTGTATTAAGACACATTGTTTTTTTTAATACATCAGAAGAGTATTAAGAGACTTACGTTTCACTTTGTATTCGTGTATCGATTCTTTCAATATAAATCAGCTTTTTTTTATATGTATATATGTGTGTTAATACAAAAAAATTATGTTGATGTGTACATCACAAATATATGTAAAACACAGCCATTTGTGCTGTGTTATGCAACAACAGCAGACTATGAGGGCATCAACTTCCTTTGTTATGACCATCAAGAATGAAGTTAGTTTATGAAAACTTGTATTAAGGTCACATCCGTGTATATTACACAACTGTTGTATTATAATGTATGTGTACCATGTTACAAGAGAAAAAAAAATGAAAAAAGACAAAGAATTCTAGGTCATAAAGTAACAATTGATTGAGCCTAGTGGTGGAAATGGCAGTTCTAAATCAATTTTATCTTTGAGGTTATAAAAAGTGATTTCTAATGAGGTTAATACCTTATAATGACCAGATTCTTCCATTAAATAATGCCCTCCAGGTGTTAAAAAAGATAGATGTCAATCAGAGACGTTAGCACAGTATGACCTACTGTCTGCAGAAGCTAGAGCAAAAACCTGTGTGTGTTAGGTTTCTTTTACTTTTATGAATTCTGTTGTTTGAAAGAAACTTTGAACTAATTAAATCTCCAGTTTGAATAGAGTGATTGAGACTGTATCCCCCTAACCCCGCTCTTTTTCCTGTCCTCTGTTCTGACTTCAGACAACACAGTGAGGAATTACTAATGCCAGCAGTGGATAATTTTTCAGAGTTCTAACTGGAATGCAGGTTTTTGCAAATAAACAAAGGTTTTAGAAAGTCTGAATGTGTTACGGGCAGTTTCATGGAGGTTACTACAGGACAGCAAAGTTTCCTGTAATGAAAAGTAGTGTATTTAATTTGTCCAACTTCCTTTCCATTTAGATTTTAACCAAGAAAAATATATTATGAAGTAAACCCACATACATGTGTACCACTCTGATGATTCTCCAAACCTTCAGCAGTTTTTTCTTACAGTAGAATTGCATTTTTCGATCCACAACCATGAAATATTACAGAAGACTTTAAGGAAATGGCCAGCCTTATTGCTTCTCATTGTTAATACATAGATGGATGGCCTGTTGATGATTATAGCCCTAAAATACTGAGTATTACGATTATTAATTTAATAACTGAATTTATTGTAACAGTGCCGTTGATTGTCCCCTGTATTCATCTTCAATAATCGAAAAAGGTTTTTAGATGTTTAAAATCTGTTTAAATCCATTAGGTAATTAATTTCCAAGTTTTATTTATGTATTAGAATATATATTTTTATCTTTCTTGTATATGCTGCCCTGTATTTACTTTATTATAAACATAGTTGAGGCTGAGGTTGCTTGCTCTGATAATGCACTAGTTATGCTTTTAGGTATTGACCTATAAAGAAACCCTTTAGGAGGAACATTAATCCAGCTGTCAAACACACACACACACACATTTATATATATATATATATATATATATATATATATATATATATATATATAATGTAGGTTGTGGTCAAATACAATTAGACTTACCAAGACTGACATGTAATTAATATCCAATATATACGAACCATACTTCATGTGTTCACTTTTGTGTGGCTGAATTTATGCAGCATACATGTATATACGCGCATGTTTATTTATTTATTTATTTATTTATTAATTACATACCCTGCCCTCCCACAAATCCTGAGAGAGAAAACAGATGTTCAGGGGGTCACACTTTTGAGTGCTTGTCTACCTTTGGCAGCAAATGCATGTTGGACCCCATTGGTGACATTTGTCAGTATAATAGACATCTAGGGAAATATTGTGTCATTCCTCCTTAACAACATTAGCAAGGACTTTAAGTTCCTTTTGATCTCTTTGGTTGGCTTCTCAGGCGGCATCTGAGGACTTTCCAGAGGGGTTTGACAGAGTTTAAATCAGGCCTCTTTGCTGGCCAAAATTATATGTACTGGTAGTGTAGTGATTCAACATTTCTCTTAATTTTCCTGGAGAAATTATTTTCATGGCCAATTACAGCAGGAGCCCTAAATCTTAAATACATTTTTTATTTATGAATGTTCTAATTTCTAGCCACAATTTTCTCAATTGTGCACCAATAAAATGTTTACATTTCAGCTCATAATGAAGGAAAAATGCAGGAAAATATTCATAACACTTTTATCTATTCATCCATCTATTCATCTATCCAACTATCAATCTCCCTCTCTCTCTCTGTCTCTCCCTTCATCTCTCTCTCTCTCTCCCTCTCTCTCTGTGTGTATATATATATATATATATATATATATATATATATATATATATATATGGAGGGAGGGGGAGAGAGAGAGAGAGAGAGAGAGAGAGAGAGAGAGAGAGAGAAACATCTGATATGGTGTGTGTGCATAGGTGAACTGAGAACTTGAACTTGACCGTTTCTTTTTTTTTTACAGTTTTTACAATATTATGTTTTACTTAAGTGAATCTGTATGATTTGAATATGAAATATTGCAGGTCTCTCGTTTCTACCTATGTATTTGACTCCCTTGTATGATTGTATGATTACTTTTTGGGTTGAATACCTTGATGACAAAATAAAAACTGTAATAAAATAAGAACTTATATATGTAAGTTCTTATTTTATTACATATATATATATATATATATATATATATATATATATATACATGCACATCTTTTTTAAGCTGTTGAAGTTTTAGGACTGCTTTCACTTGGTAAGGGTCTTTTAGAGCTTGTTCTCTTTGATTGATATGTGAAATAAGTTTCTTTCTTGAGATATAAAAGCAGTCCTTCTGCTGGGCTGAAAGGTGGCTATTGTCAAGGCAAGAACACTTTGTCAGGAAACAATACTGTTCCCAAGCCTGTGGAACATGTAAAAAAGATACAGCTATTGTATACTTTAGGAACTTTAATTTTACTTGTGAGGTCATTTTAATCCTGATGAATTTTTATAGTACCCACACTGTTGAATAGCAAGTCTAATGCAAAAACCACCCACGGAAACTAAAAACCTAACTTAAAGCAAAAAAGACTTTTTGTTGAAGACACATTGGGGTGTATTTAAAGTTTTACAAAGGCCTTATTCTGAATGGGGACTGGTTTTATACATTGAAGCTTAAAATGTGTGGATAAAAATAGATTTGCGATTAAACAGTAGTTATAAACAAAGCCCTGCTGGGACTAAAAACCTGGTGGAGCACCCTTTTCTCCTTTTTGATCTGTCTACAGACATGAAATAGTATAATAATTCAATACTGACAAAAAATAGCAGAGCTTGAGTCTTTCTAATTAAATTAGCTTTATTGTAGAGCATGTAAAATTGCACTGTGAATATTTTGTATGTCATTTTACCTTTCTGTATTTGGTAGTGAGTTCTAAAGACCTCATGAATGGGCCGAATAGACAATTGAATGACTTTATGTGAGAGAGCACAGTAACCTCTAGGATTTACCCAAAGATTTTCCTAAGCCCGATTGAAATGGTGACAGTTTCTCTGTTGTTGTTTCAGTCTCATTTGGTCGTGCAGCTTTCGGCTGCAAATTCTAGGCACATTTATGCAAATGAACGAGACACCTACAACCAGTGAGATGTGTGGCAGCTGTAAAATAAAATTCAATTAAGACACCCCTGAGGTGTGGTAATTGATCCTCCTAAGTTCTTTTTTTTTTTTTTTTTGTTGCTTTGTTTGTAAAAACAAAATCCTGATTTGAAAATTTGAAGGCAAATCAAATATTGGATCATCATATTTTTAAAGAAACATACTCAAGTATGGATAATAGTGTCTTATGGAATATAGAATTCTTTATTTAGGGATTTTTTCTAAATATAACACAATTTATGTCAGACCTAAGACAGAATATTATATAAATATATGCTGTCTTTATTTTTGAATATATTTTCTCTAAA
>NC_089858.1:19861248-19943748 GCF_036373705.1 Amia ocellicauda | reverse complement strand
GATATTGTTTTCACATCTACATCCTTCTTTCTAAAATAACATGCTAAATAAGGTTGACTATTAAAAACATCTACCTGAGTATGGGGTGTTTTTAAAGTCACAATATAAGAGTTTAATATTTGGCGTGGTAAATTGGAGATGTTCTTTCCCCCAATTCTTCTGTAATGTTAGTGAATTGATCTTATTTCTGGTTCTTCTGCAGTTGCTGGACTTTCCACTCATTAGCTGACCATTATTTGTCTCCACATACTGTGATTTATGCAGCCCGTATGTCATAGTATCATTCCTGCCAAAAAAATCACTTTGCTTAAGACAGTAAGCAGGATGGTGTTCATTGTCAGTGGTAAACCTCTTTTTTACTTTAGTGAAAGGAAAAACGTGACTGTGATTCATTATATTAGTTGACAATTAATCTGAATTATGTTCTAGAGATTTTACAAGGCCAGATGAACTGGCAGCGTAATGGTTGGGGGGAACCTGATGACGTCCTGATGACGCCGCTTCTCCAGTTGTGATTTAACAACATAAACATTTTAACTTTTTGATTTGTTAGTCATTGCTGCTAAAAAGGCTGCAGTTGGTCTCCAAGTCAAGGTTTGTTCATGGTTTTTAAGATACAAAACACAAACACACACACAAAATGAATTTCAGTAGAATTACTGAAAACAAAGGTCAGAAACAGAAATACTTATGAAATCTCAGTCGGAAACATTAATCAATTCATATTCACATTATGCATCTGAACACAATTACCAATCACAGGGGAGCATTACACCATTGCCCAAGCTGGTCAGTATATTTTACAAACATAGCTAAAGTACCACCTATTCAAGTCTCCTTCTGTGTGACATGACAAAAATGCTTGATTGGATTTGCAACAGTTGATGAGCTAACACCAATTTTAGAACACAGAAGTTCCCAAGTAGCACTTAACTAGCCATTCACTATTCACTTCCCATATTTTATATTTTTTCACTGTTCAGTGATGTCATATTATCATATATTCTTGAATCCATTTATTTATTTTTATCTCTTCTTGTTATTCCAAGCTTTCCATGCTTCTTTGCGTTATCTGCAATGTCTGGGACATTTTTGCAAGAAGTAACCAGGTTTCAGAGCCGTGAGTCAGGACTGGTAGTATGCATTGATCAAATGCTTTTCTCTTCAGGCAAATGGGTAGATTTCCTTTCAGCAGTGTGCTGCTTCTTCCAAATGCACTCCATCCCATTTTCACTCTTCTTTTGATTTCTTCCATAATATCTCCATCTGTGATGATTTGTTGTCCAAGGTTGACATAACTTTTGACTGTTATCTGTTGATCTACTTACATTTTCTTAAATGTAACAAAGCTGTTGAACATGACTTGGTTTTAATGAAGTTAATTTAAGTCCAGTTTTCTTGCTGCATCTGAAAGTTTCTGAAATTGAAGCTGCAGGTCTTCAGGTGTTTTTGCAAATATGATGATGCCATCATCAAATTGTAAGTTGTTTAAATAAACTCTGTTTAATTTACTTTTTCTTCCCAGTCCAAAGTCTTGAACACTTATTTAAGAGTTGCTGATATTTGATGTACTCCTTTGCAGATCTTGATCTGTTAGTGTTTTGGTGGAGTCATTGATGTTTTTTCTCAATGTTTTGATCTCTTACAGCCCTGATGACTGAGTTTGTATATGTTGAATCAAATGCTTTCTCTTAATCAACAAATCCCTGGTATAGAGGATGCTCATATTCTCTGCATCTTTCCAATACTTCTCATACAACTTGTATATGATCCATCCTGTTATATCCACTTCTGAATCCTGCTCGCTCTCTTGGTTTGGTGAAGTCCAGGGTGTCTTGAAGGTGATGTGTTAATATCTTTGTAAATACTTTGTATAAGATGGGAAGTAGAATAGCGGGCCTGTAGTTCTTCAGATCTACTTTGACTCCTCTCTCTCTCTCATATACACCGATCAGCCATAACATTATGACCACTGACAGGTGAAGTGAATAACACTGATAATCTCGTTATCATGGCACCTGTCAGTGGGTGGGATATATTAGGCAGCAAGAAAACATTTTGTCCTCAAAGTTTATGTGTTAGAAGCAGGACAAATGGGCAAGCGTAAGGATCTGAGCAACTTTGACAAGGGCCAAATTGTGATGGCTAGACGACTGGGTCAGAGCATCTCCAAAACTGCAGCTCTTTGTGGGGTGTTCCCGGTCTGCAGTGCTCAGTACCTATCAAAAGTGGTCCAAGGAAGGAAAAGCGGTGAACCGGTGACAGGGTCATGGGCGGCCAAGGCTCATTGATGCACGTGGGGAGCGAAGGCTGGCCCGATCCAACAGACGAGCTACTGTAGCTCAAATTGCTGAAAAGTTAATGCTGGTGCTGATAGAAAGGTGTAAGAACACACATTGCATCGCAGTTTGTTGTGTATGGGGCTGCGTAGCCACAGACCAGTCAGGGTGCCCATGCTGACCCCTGTCCACTGCCGAAAGCGCCTACAATGGCCACGTGAGCATCAGAACTGGACCACGGAGCAATGGAAGAAGGTGGCCTGGTCTGATGAATCACGAGTTCAAGGTGTTGACTTGGCCTTCAAATTCCCCAGATCTCAATCCAATCGAGGATCTGTGGGATGTGCTGGACAAACAAGTCCGATCCATAGAGGCCCCACCTCGCAACTTACAGGACTTAAAGGATCTTCTGCTAACGTCTTGGTGCCAGATACCACAGCACACCTTCAGAAGTCTAGTGGAGTCCATGCCACGACGGGTCAGAGCTGTTTTGGTGGCAAAAGGGGGACCTATACAATATTAGGCAGGTGGTCATAATGTTATGGCTGATGGGTGTATATATATATATATATATATATATATATATATATATATATTTATTATATTATTTAAGTTTTAGGCAGGTGTGAAAAAATGCTATAAAGTAAGAATGCTTTAAAAAATAGACATGTTCATGGATTATATTTATCAATTAACTAAATGCAAAGTGAGTGAACAGAAGAAAAATCTACATCAAATCAGTATTTGGTGTGACCACCCTTTGCCTTCAAAACAGCATCAATTCTTCTGGGTACACTTGCACAAGGGATTTTGTAGGCATATAGTCAGGTGTATGATTAAACAATTATACCAAACAGGTGCTAATGATCATCAATTCAATATGTCGGTTGAAACACAATCATTAACTGAAACAGAAACAGCTGTGTAGGAGGAATAAAACTGGGTGAGGAACAGCCAAACACAGCTAACAAGGTGAGGTTGCTGAAGACAGTTTACTATCAAAAGTCATACACCATGGCAAGACTGAGCACAGCAACAAGACACAAGCTAGTTATACTGCATCAGCAAGGTCTCTGCCAGGCAGACATTTCAAGGCAGACAGGGGTTTCCAAGGCTGTCCAAGCTCTTTTGAAGAAGCACAAAGAAACAGGCAACGTTGAGGACTGTAGACGCAGTGGTCGGCCAAGGAAACACTGCATCAGATGAAAGACACATCATGCTTACTTCCCTTCGCGATCGGAAGATGTACAGCAGTGCCATCAGCTCAGAATTGGCAGAAAACAGTGGGACCCTGGTACACCCATCTACTGTCCGGAGAAGTCTGCTCAGAAGTGTCCTTCATGGAAGACTTGCGGCCAAAAAGCCATACCTCCGACGTGGAAACAAGGCCAAGCTACTCAACTATGCACGAAAACACAGGAACTGGGGTGCAGAAAAATGGCAGCGGGTGCTCTGGACTGATGAGTCAATATCTGGCTGTAGCAGAAAGCAGTTTGTTCGCCGAAGGGCTGGAGAGCGGTACACGAATGAGTGTCTGCAGGCAACAGTGAAGCATGGTGGAGGATCCTTGCAAGTTTGGAGCTGCATTTCTGCAAATGGAGTTGGGGATTTGGTCAGAATGGTCTCCTCAATGCTGAGAAGTACAGGCAGATACTTATCCATCATGCAATACCATCAGGGAGGCATCTGTTTTGCCCCAAATTTATTCTGCAGCATGACAACTACCCCAAACATGCAACGAAAGTCATTAAGAACTATCTTCAGAGTATTTGATGTAGATTTTACTTCTGTTCACTCACTTTGTCTGTTTTTGAAAGCATTCTTACTTTACAGCATTTTTTCACACCTGCCTAAAACTTATATAATATAATAGTATAATATACTATAATAATATATAATATATAATATATATATATAATATATAATATAATAGCACAGTATATACCATCAGGCTATATTGATCCACAGCTGGGTGAAGGCCTCCCCAATTGTTTCCACGATCTACAGCTTCTCTATTCCATATCACGCCTGCAGAGTTTATGATTTCATCTTCACATCTTTTATGTGGTTGTCTTCTAGTTTTTTTTTTTTCATCCCTTGGTATCCATTCAATAGCTTCCTTTGTCCAACTTTAATCTGTTCTTCTTACAATATGTCCAGCCCATTGTCATTTTAACATTTTCACTCTTTCAATGATGTCACATATTTTGGTTTGTTCTCGGATTAATTGCTTTTTCTCTCTCTTCTTGTTATTCCAAGCATACGTCTTTCCATGTTTCTTTGTGTCATCTGCAGTTTCTGTATAATTTTTACATTCAGTGACCAGGTTTCACAGCCATAAGTGAGCACTGGTAGTATGCATTGATCAAATACTGATCTCTTCAGGCAAGTGGGTAGATTTCCTTTCAACAGCATGCTGTTTCTTCCAAATGCACTCCATATATATAATTGTTGGTGCTCTGGCAACCAACAGCCAAAGGAGTACACTTTATCTTAACCTGCAAAAGGACTAAAATATAGAAGCAAATATTTAGACCATGTAGCCTCATTTCAAATTTGCTTAATTGTTTTTTTAGAAAAATAAAGAACTCAGAATCCTTTGATATGAAACGTTTTGGTTACATAACAGAATTATAACAAAGACTTTCATTATCACACATATGTGTTTTCTATAGGTGCCATAACTAAATAGACAGCACTTCAAACTGTCCTTGGCTATTAAGAAGAATGAAACCTGACTTACATAAAGGTCAACATTATGGAAACAACCTTCTCAATGGCAGGCTTTGGTTGAACATTGGATAGATTAAGATTAAGGAAAGCTCATGGAATTTGAGAACCAGATTTCTTTTAAGCTCCAAACAGTACTGTCATAATCAAGAAATTAATAACTGTTGTAAGCCCTGATGAAGACAGATGTTGAAACATCCAGGGGAATTAACTAAGCCATTTAATCCATGATGTCATTAGCACTACTTTTGGTAAAACAGGAAAAATAGCCATTACAGCAACAATACGTGAAGTAAACAACTAAGGTATTTAATTTATGCAATATTAAGAATTCTTAAATTGATGACTTCTGCTGTAATATGATTAAACTGTATTTTTCTGTTTTAGAACTACTTATACATTGGGTTAAAGACTCTAAGCATGTTTCTCCAGGTACAATTTACACGGGAGAAAGAACACTATAAGACATTGCAATTTCATTTTTTTTCTTCTCTAAAATGTGGAGTTTGGGGAATAGTTTAATCAAATCTTTATGAAATTGGGGTGTTAGTGGAATGAGTTGCAGTAGGTTCAGGTTTAATACTTTTCTTCTTCTTCATTATCTATTAGGTCATTAGTAAATGGTATACAACAGGATATAAGTTACCATATGCATTTGAAGGAATTATTTTCGTAAATCATAACATTGAAAAACATTTCACTCTACCTTAGTGGACTGTCAGCTGATCAGCACTCTTCACCTGTACTCAAGTACTGTTCACAACACATGGTTGTAACAATGACGGTGTAACAAAGCCATTTACATTGACAGTCTTCTCTCATACATTTTTTTCATGCTGTGAATATGCCTTTTTGCATGACTCATTTTTTCCAGAACAATCGAAATGCCTTGTTTATACCATGTATGACTTTTGTTTTCCTTTTCAAGTTCATGGTGAAGTCCACAGAATGTCTATAGAACCAATCTGAGTCACTTTTCAGTACGCTATGGTTATAAATTACTACATTGAATGAAAATAGCAATGCAATATAAACTAACTTTAGGACATGACAGGATACCTAAAAAAAATCACTGGAACTTTAAGTGGAGCAACAAATACTGGATGACAACTTGCATTCCAAAAAACGTTTTGGTTGAATTCAAAATGACCTCATCGTTGAAGGCATATTTAGCACTGCAGACGTTCACAAGCTATTGCATTAATGAGATATTGTATTTCAATGCCATTTTGAAAAGTTACTTTATACTTTCCAAATGTCTGACAATAATTTATTTGATTTGTTTAAAAGAGTTTAAATATACTGTGGTGTCATTGCAACCCTTTAACAACCCGAATGCAGCTTATTCTGCATTACTGTCAACTGTTGTTTTTCTGGTCTTCTTTTTATTGCCTTTGGACAGGAAGGCAGTGATTGGCTTTGTTCAATCTTTCTGGCAGTCCACACATTCTGACATCTGTTCCCTTCTAACCATTTTAACTAATCTTGATCAGAAGGTCTATACATAGAATCATAGTGGTTGCAGGTTTTTACACAGAGTTCAATGTTTGGGGGGAAGAAAATCTTGATAATAGCTGGCCTTGCATCTGTTAAATTAAAAACAACAACAAAAAAACAAGTTTAACTGAAATAAATATATATTTTTATGCATTAGACAGCCTTAACAATGTAACACTTTTGAAGCTGAACTAAAATGCTTATTTACTTATGCATTCAGGACTGATTGTACTACGCTTACAAATCTTACAGCATTACTAATTTATAATATAACTGTCTGAAAAGTTGGCAGGGGATATGGTATATATCATAGACATGTGGAATCTGAAGGAGAAGTGGTAAATAGTGAAATAGATGCATATAAAATCTTATTTGCTTATTCCATTTAACAAAATCAATGTTGCTCTCATTTAAGAAAAAAACAATCCTATCATCGTGAAGCTGTTTCAAATTATAATGGATTGGAACAAAATAAATGAAAATGACACATCCAGATTTTATTTTTTATGTAGATTACTGAAACTTTAAATTAATTCTTTGCAGACTATTTGTATTTGCTGGAAAGAACAGGTGGATGCCATATTTAAGACTAGAACACAGGCACACAAAAAAAGCCTTTATTAATAGAACGCTGTATGATAAAATGTATCTGATGCCATGTCTCTTCTCTTATGTTACTTCAGAGAACGTCTTCTTTTCAACTTTTCTTTCTTTCAAGATTTCAAGTCTTTCTTAAGTGCCATTGCTGAAATTTATTAGCATTAAGAGTTGAAGAGGGAGAGTTTAATAATTAAAGGAACAAGGGTTAGTGAATTCACAGTGGTAATCTGAAATAATAAAAAATAGAGATTGGAGATTAGCATCAGCAGTATTGCCTTTATAAAAAATGTGTCTAGCAGGAGAATGAACAAGGTTAATAGGTTAAAGGAAGGTGACAGAAGTCCAAAGTTCTGAGTACAGAACACAGAACAATGTATTGCTATCTTTGTGCAGGCTGCATTTCCACCATGCATTTCTTATGATGTCATGGACCACCAAGGAGACGCACATTTAGAACGGTGTCTGATTTCATAAAAGAAGAAACAAGGAAAAAAATAACATAACTGAAGATTTTATGGAACTAGAATTAAACATGAAAACACATTCCCAAAATTAGTATGTAGGCAAAGAAAGGGAGAGAGTGTGGTGTGAGGGGGGGTCAGAGAAATTTAGAACAGTTATTCAGGGTACGTGAGTTGCCACGCAAATAGGTGGACTTACAATCTACCTTGGACTGCAATCTATTGATAACATGACGTGGTTCTTTGATAACATGACTGACAAATTAAATTAGCTACTCCAGGGGAAAAAACTTCATTTAAAGATTTCACTAGTTTTGATTTTTAAAATAAAATTTAGCTTCTCTTCTGAAAAACAGTCAATGTGGTGTGGCTACAATCAGTAGCTCTACTTGTGATTACTGCTAAACTGCTTCTCTGTTGTAACTAAATAATTTGGATAGTCATCCTAGAAACAAATTTTATTATTTCTTTCAACCCGGGCACAAGGGTGGGTAAGACATAATTGACTCCTCTCTTGTGGCTTTTACCTATTCATATACCTGTTCACTTTCTAATCCTGTCATGGTAACTCCTGTCACAATCAGATCCCTGATGTATGTCTAATGCAAAGAGCAACTATAACACGTTATAATGCCTTTCTAAAACTGTGACAGTAATACCGTGCACCAAAGTAGACACAACTATTTTAGACTGAGCTTAGTGTGCTGTCAGATGATGTACTGTGCCATTAAACAGATTCAATCTAAACTGTGCAGAAGTTTCCAATATTCTAATGGATTATGTCGCAAGATGACTGGGAGTTCTAAAGACAGAAAAAATAATCTTCAGAGTCAAGCATGCCGCTCCAATCTCTCTAAGAAAATAACAGTGAAAGCAGCAGGACAGTTGAAAAGGCATTGGGAATGAAAGATCCCCTTCTCTAACAGATACCAGTTGCATAAATCATATCACACTATCCGTTTACAAAACATTTAAAAGGGGAAAGAAATTGGGTGTAATACATGTTTGTATTGTAAATGCGTTGACTTGAGAAGAGGTACAAAGAGATTTTCAACCATTAGATGCTACAAGATTGGAAATGGAATTAATGGGATATCAGAAAACCATTAGAAATCATTACATTTATTTAAGTTGTTTGCTGCTGTGTATCTGTACTAAACAATCTATTGTTTCTTACTCAAGTTGAATGTATTTATTTGGACAGGGATGAAAACAAGACCTCCATTGCTTTGCAGTTTAACATGCTTTGTGTTTTACTGTGAACTGTATATGGGTGCCATATGAGCTGTATATTATGTTCTTTAATGCTTGTAAGCTCAGATGTGCTCTGTTGTATGGGAGTATAAATATAAGTATGACACCTCCTGCTTTTTTTGGGCTAAATCTTTTGTTTATTCCAGTTTTTCTGCTAAAGGGAATGTTATAAACGTGCAGCACCCCGACTCATTTGATTAGGAAGAGCTAATACCATATGGACCATTCTACATTCAAATTTTATTTTTGTCACCATGAAACACCCCAAATGGATAGAAGGGGGCTGAAAGCCTGTACTTAAATCTGAGCCATTTTGTTGCCCACTGAAAACTTTCTTGCATATGGCCATATAAGCAGAATTCACAATTCTATTTTAGTAGACCTGATAAACAGTGAATTGTAGATGTCAGAGGAATTACAAAGTGAAGAGCAAGTCACTGAGAGACAAGATGGTTTTAAAATCAAAATTATAAATCTACGCTAGACATGTTACATTGTTAAGAGATGTTAGCAAAACACATTATGAAGAGATCAAAACAGTGGCCTTATTTAACACAAATATTACTGTGTTCCATGAAAAAGAAAACATTCTATTCCAGTGAAAACTCATTGGTTGTGAGCGTTGCATTAGGTGTCTGCAACCTGCAGGTTCTGCTAACCTCATTAAAGACATCAAGAAATTAAAACTGAATACCAAGTAAAGAAAGTTTGCCTGATTTAAATAATAATAATAAAAATAGGGATTTGAGAAAAAAGGATTTGTAAGAGTACAGTTATGTTCTACTGAGCAATTCCCTGTTAAAACAACAAATTCCTCTGTAAACCATTTGATGCGATAATCAGCCAGGCTAAAAAGTGATTAGAATATATCAGTACACCTCTCCTCAGCAATGCAGCTGCTTGGAAAATAGAAGTCTCCCTGAATAATATCAGATTGTCTTTCTTTTTTTTTCATTATTATTATTTTTTTCCAGTGTTGGCTTGACAACATTTCCTTTGTTAAGCTTTCGTGAGCTTAACATTCCAAATTAAGGTTATTCATTATGTTATTTATTATATGTTTGTTTTGGGGATATGAAGAAAAATCATCCCTAGTTTATATTTACTTCTTTTTATCCACAAGGATGGTGTCCATTACTTTATCTGGAGCATTACCTTCTTCCAGATGGAATGAGTATTCCTGAGATCTTTTTTTCTAGCATGCTTGCAAGCTGTCCAGCTCTTAATTTTGTAATGATGTGGACAGCTGTGCTATGGAGCAAATATGGTTCTGCAATGTTAAGGAAGACTCACAAGCCTAGCGAATTGTCTACAAAATCCAAGTCACCACAGCCACTATAGCCACTATATCTTTGTGAAATTACAGAGGCTCTGATATTAGCTTAACACCAAAGAACACAGATAATGCAAAACATACATTCCGTTTAGGGGCAGGAACCCTTTTAAAGTATGACTTTCAGTGATAAAATTATATAGGTCTGGCAGAAGGGAAAAAAGATTATCATTTGTAAGATAAACCAATGCCAGGGTGCCCCAGTTTAAATTACATTGTACTTTCTTTTATAATTTCCATTTTGTACATAATGCCTTTTCCAAGTGTGTTTTAAGTTATATTATTAGTTTGTGAACATTCCTCTGGAGATTTTTCAATGGGATTCGGTTCTTGACTTCATGCATTAGCCTCTTATCATTGCTGAATGAACTTAGGACAGTCTGTGAACTTACATATACAGTAGGATAGTCCAAAACAACCACAGACAAAATTACAGTGATCAAACTGAGTGTAAATGGTTTTAAACAAGAAAAAAGCTTTTCAAAGCTGTTGAAGTGCAGGAAAGTGACAGGTCTGGTATACTCTTAAGCCAATGTATTGGTATAGATGGCTTTTTCCACTGAAATACTGTATAAAATAGTGAACACAGCCAAAAGATTAGACAAAGGACTATCACCAATTATTCAAGAGATGTAGGGAATGCTGCCAGGACCTGGTGTAAAAAATGTGAATTGTAATTTGCTGTTTATAATTGGCCTCTAAAACAAAATGGTACATGGCCAAACTTTTTAAATGCAATCTGTGATTTTTGCTGATGTATCGCTGATGACGCTCAGAGACACAATGGTCACACAAAGAGTAAAACACACAAATATGTTTTTTTTTAAGACATTGACATGACTTGAATATAATTATAAGATATGTTACAGAAAAGATGGTGAGGGTGGATTAAGCAAATGAAACAAATGTAATACTAAACAAAAACCAGCTTAATGCAGCTTACATCCCTTGTGCACATATCTGAATAATGGATTGACAAGGTGGAAGGGACAGCAATAGTTCTGAAGTTCCTGATCTCATATTAAGTCTTATCTGAGGTAGACATAGAGGAGGATGGGTACTGATCTGGGGGATTCTTATCCAGATGATTGTAAACTAGGTCTATATTTACAGCCAATGAAAGATGCCGTTTGATAAAGCTCCTATAAATGATGAAAACTTAATGAAGAGGTAACATAATGATGTAATGAATATTGTTGCACAAGGTCAAGTGGAACAGCTATAAAAAGAGATTGAGAAGATTTTTTTTCTTAAGATTTTCATCCTGAATGTTAGAACCAGTGGGGACTTGGGATGGTGCTAAACAAGTGATTAAAAATTGAGAAGGTTTGAATGACACATGAAAGAGTCTTCTGGAGCCAGGTACAATCGATAGGAGCTCCAATGCATGGACTTTGAATGAGAGAGGTTTTCATGTTCAGTAACAGGAACTGTGCATCTTGGGAGATGGGGGGCCACCGAAAAGGAAGGGTTTTTTTATTTTTTAATGGCACTTATGCAAAAGATAAACTTGTGTGTTATAATTTGAATGCCTTTAAAATTATTATTTTTTGCTTCAGTGCAGCTCACCTTTAAAGAATAATTGAAATTTTAAGGAATCTAAATCAGCGGGAACAGCTAAACATCAATCTAAAAAAAACAAATGAATGCATATCAGAATATTAACCCAGAATGTAACAAGTTTAAAATACATTCAAGATACATTTAAGATACATTAACAGGGGCTCCATGCCGAAAGAACAACAGCCCATCAAAAAAGCACTGTGTCAGATACTGTGTCTGACCTGGAATCTATGGCTGTCGCTGAAAAGATAATGACTTAGGAGACATTATCTGTCTTTACATTCGTCTTAAAAAAAATCTTATGGGTGCTGTTTTGGGCTTTTAAGATGTGAATCCAAATGCTCGTCGGACGGTTAAAGGTTCTGTTTCAGTAAAGTGCTTTGTCAACAACTGTCGGGGCTTTTCTTCGATCTGTTTTCTCCTTCAAATTAAAGGAGTGTTGGTCCTGACTCTAGGCTCACGTCCATACATTAGTGTCAGCCGTAAAAATGTCCATAAACAGTAGCAGACACTAACAGGAGGGTCTGACGTTCTCTACGGCTCCCTAATGTTTTCTGCTACAGGGAAATGATGGAGAAATGTGTGAATGCAGTAAAGGGAGAGGTGGGTGAGTGGTGGTGTTGGTGGTGATACGAATGAGGGAAGTGTAACCAACCTCCTTAGATAAGGGAAAGCTTTAACATTGAGTTTCTATTTCACATTAATGGGCAACACATGCAGCTCTTACATAGGACATCCTGCTGTGTTCTCCACCTCCTCAACCTGGGTAACAATCTGACAGTCAAAACACGTGAGAGCTGAAAATGTTTTTTAATTTTAATTTATTTAACAGAGAAAGGTTTCTTAATCTGAGGAGGAAGAGTGGAGGGGAGAGGGTGGAAAACACAGCCAAACACAACACAATGTTAATTAGTTGAAAGGAAGGAGAAAGAGATGGTACAGTAGAGTGAAAACAGGCTGCTAAAGTCCTATTCTTCAGATAATGTGTTTAAAATAACAGATAAAGTGACATTTATTTTTATCTTTTTATCGTTACATTTTATACTTGCTGTTTTTTTTTAGAGTTACAATTTTAGAATCATCTTCCTATCCTACATGGTAACCATGTCTTTAAATATTGTAAAATATTCAGTCATTAAAGACTTAATTTTTTTCACTCACTGACCCAAGCCATCTCTTTAGCAAGCCTTAGTTCAGTTAACTGGCACAGAGCAACGCTCGCGCAGTGGAAAAGTCATAAAACAGATGGAAGCTTTATTTTTTTTTTAATTTTTTGTTGTTTAGTTTTTAACTAGCATTTTTTTTTCTTAATAACATCATTTCAAATAATTGGGTAGCATCCTTCTGTTTACACTTAAAGCCTTGCAAGTAAGTTGTTTACATTGGGAATGATGTTTAAGGTATTTTACATTTATGATATTTGGATAGAGGGAGGAGAAATCGAGGTTTGTTGAGATTAGTTCAGAGTTGCTAATGGTGAAGTATCTACTGTGGCTTAATAAATATGTCCAGTTCAGTGGAAAGTACAAGCTCAGTTAAAGCAAAACAACACAAGAGGAGATATCTTTTAAGTGAAATCATTTCCTTTTCTTAATCAAAAGATGACAGCTACGGCTTTAGAACTCCCATCTGTATAGCACTATTCCACGTATAGCTGTTAGCAGTTTTGAAATTTTTGAATGATATGTAATCAGATAATCAAAATAATCAGCAAAAACAAAATCCGTCTCAGTCTATCTAGATTGGGTGTACTTGGAAACGGTAAAAGGAAAGGAAAGGATATCTTGAATTTTTCTTACATCTTTTTGATGAACTGTACTTTTGACCAGTATCTTTCAGTGCAATTCAACAGGAAGCATATATTATGCCTTCTTTGATAAGTTACGATTACAATTAAACATGTATGGTAGAGGACAAAGGCCAACACCCTCCCCCCGGACCGTACTTCGTTGGCACCCAGAACCGCACATCCCCAACACACTTTGGCAACACCCACACCCCCCCCACCCCGGACCGCACTTTATTGGGACCCAGACTTCACCAAAATACTTGGGTAAAAGTCCAGGGCTGTTTTTTGGTCCCAGTCCGCCCTTGGTAGAGGGATCTGAGATGCTATAATTGTTATGGTGTAAGATCATGCAATTATTCACTTTAAACCAATGAATAAAGCCAATCATTCAATATCCTCAAAGATAATTGACTATGGTTGGGGTTTATGTGTAGTGGTCATAAAACGAGATCCAAATACTTTGACCTCCGGACAAACTAAGATAATCGAAAACAAAAAATGCTTTTCTAAGGTCTGTACAAGCCTTAATGGTATAGATAAAATTAATCCAAGTTCTTATTTAAAATTTAGCACAGAGATTAGGATTAGTGAACACGAAAGGAATCTGAGTGAAGATCAGTTTAGAAAGGAAGGTAAAGAAGCACTATTTTTACACAGATTAATAACAATATATGTGGTTGTTTACCAGGTGAAGCCCCAGCAGATAAAACACTGAGATCATTCACAAATTAGACAGTATCCAGGAGATAATGGGGGGGATACTGTATATGTACCAACCTTATTACTAATCTATAATTTAAGACCATGTTTTAATACCACTTTCTATGTTGTACTTTTATCTACCAGAATTGTTTTTCAAATGCATTTTACATTCAAGTATCTGGAATTTCTTGACGCATGTCGATAATGTTGGTTTGGGAAACTATTTGGGAACTGCTTACCATTGGCATTATTAGATTTGTTTTTGCGGGTAGTGAAACATAACCGAATAACCTCCCTTCTTCCTCTACACTGAGGAGAACAAAATACTAAAACATTTGGCCGAGGCACAATTGACAGTATTTCTTATCCTCTGTATGTTTGTATTGAGGAAGGTGGTATTGTATTGAGTCCACATTTAAAATATACAGGATAACAAGTTATTTATTCTCTTTTGGTCAATAATTAATGTTTTGTCGCCCTACCCAGCAAATGTAACTCAAGTCCTACAACGTACTTCCTGTTAAGAGTACCAAGAATTGCTTTTGAGGCTTCCCAGCACTAACTTAGCCTCACCGTTCCTGGTTATTTATATATTTTACTTCCCATCATCCTTACCCACAACTGTGGAACTTAACCTAAGACTGCTTTTACACCCTTCCCTCACCAAGTATTAGTCTTTCCGAGACTATGCTGTGTTTTATGTCATTTGGTCTTCTAATGGTGCTTTGTTTAATGGGACAGTTAAAAGCTAATGTAATTTATAAAGCATTCACATTTATGGGTTGCTGCTGTTGCTTTAGGACTCTAAAGATGAGATGTAAACATTTTGTCTTAAAACCTCACTTAATTTTTCGCTTCTATAAAACGTCGTCAAACAGAAACATGCGGAGAGACGAGACCTGCGCCGAAATTAAACAACCAATTCATTTTATATAAATTGTTTAATCCCCGATTATAAATCACAAAAGAAGCCCATTTTCCAGTGCAAGCTATCATGTTCAGAACCTGATTCTGTAAACATGTTTTTCGCAGATCTCTGAGAATATGATTAATCCAAAAAAACTACAGTAATCAAAAACAATAACTGCTTTAAGCATAAACTTTTCAAAATGTCCCAAAGAAGTATGAAATAATAATCTGTGTGTGGGCTGCAAATGCTGAGAATGCAAACATTTCACAATAAAGTTGTTTAAATAAAGACCTTGGCTAGATTGCTGAAAGATAGTACATGCTGTGTTAATTATGCACACTCATAAAAATAAACTTCACTTATAAAATATTACTTTCTATACAGTAGGATTTAACCTATAAAATATCAAGGAGGTGTGCTCATCAGGTGTGTTATAGGATGAATTGTTTTAATAGAAGAAAAATGGCAGAGAAAAGGGCGACATACTGTCCATCCAACAAAGAGTCTAGTGTTTGTGCTGCATTTAAAGACTTTCAAATTCTTTCACGATATTGTAAAACATCACATAAGGAAAACAGTTTTGTTAAGTGCTCTGTTTATTATTCTTAAACTGTGTGAAAGGCCATGTACTAAAATGAGCAGAAGATATATAGGTATAATTTAGGACAGCCATAATGTTATGGAATAACAGTGATATGTTACAAAAAAAAAGATTATTTTTACTAAACCATGGACTTAAGTTTTACTGCTGGGTGGCCCATTCCTTTTGCCCTTTTAACATAAGAATAGGGGTTAGCTGGTTTAAATTATTCTGTGCAACAGCATAGCGGGGGCTGTTGTTATCCTCTTATAACATCAAGGTTTTCTTCCAGTCACTTCTTCATCACTATGCAAGGTACAAGATAACAGATCACTTGATCACCAGTTACCAAGTTATAAAACACACAACCCTGGCGTGATTCATTCTTAAAAGTGTGTTGGCAATGTGAATGGTAAGATGAGTGCACTTAGCACATGATTCCTGCTCACATAGAACTGAAATGTGAACATGAAACAGCAGTACAGTCTGGACTTAATCACATTAAACTCAAAGCTCTAACCTTTGTTCTTGATTAATATTAACTTACCTTAACATTGACTTGTGTACGGTGCATGAAATATTTTTGTTCTTCAATTTTAAGGTCAGTTGATGAATCCAGTTAAGAATAAATGTTTGGATAACATTTTGTTGGGAATAAGCTGTGCTTATAGACATCTGGATGTGATAAAATGCCTTTTATCTAAACAAAAAGAAGTCCTGAAGCCACCCAGGCACATACTGATTTTACTACTAGTATAATATTTTCAAAAATAATATATTGACAAATATGTTCTACTGAGATACCAAGGCACTGGTCCAAACAAAATACACATATAAAACTAATAGTATTAACAAATATTAATGCTGTTAGAAGTTGTATTAACAGTAAATTATTTGAAGGCACACTTTTACATCCTGTAAAGAGGCAGTTGAAAGCCCAATGAAACCACATTTTATAATTATAATAATTTTCTTATTATTATAAATGTTCTTGCTTATACATAAGATAACTTGACAGGATGTGGCTAACACTATACCTTCTCAATAAAATTTTGCAATAAACACTGATTTAAATCTGGAATGACGCTGTAGTCTAACATTTGACGTTTTAAAATGAATGTCTTTCAATGGCAATTGCACAAAATAGAAAAAACAAAACAAGGAAATGTCTAAAAACTGTTATAAAAGGATTTTTTTTTGTGAGACAAAGCTTAGAAAAGGCCAGCTAACCATCAGTGGCTCTCCTTTGTCTTTATTTAATGCCATGGACCAATCACATAAAACAAATATTAGATATTTTAGTCAGCTTTGGGATTTTCTTTTCTCTGTTGAACACTAAGGATGTGTTCAGTCGAATTTTTTTTTTTTTTCCTTATTCTTTTTTTTTGTACATTTTGGTGTAGTTTGGATTTGAGCCTGATTCTGTGAGATGAGAAGATGGCAAACATGCGCACACTGAATAAATATGTAAATAATAAATCATCTAAATGTAAAATACTGCAAGTTTCTTTCTTGTATGTTAATTAGTGTTTGTAATCAATTGCTGATGTTACAGTGTGGGTGAGAAACAGATGAAGGATGGGACTGGAGTGAAACACCTATAGATTTATCTGCTTCTTAATTCTATTTAAACAAATAGTCTTCAAGCCTGTGAATGCTGTGTAGAGACATGCTCTGAATAATAAGCATCATAAAATCTAATCAGATTTATAAGAGGAATTGATTGTTGTGGCAGGAGGAGAGGGGTTGAAAATAAGCTGAAATTTAAGTGTTAATTTTTATGCTAATCCGCAGTGGCTCCATATGATGCAATTTGGTTCTGTGCAGCAAATATAAAATTGTCCCTTGCAGAGAAATGTCAGCTTGCCAGACCTGAAAGCAGTAATTTATTAGGTATGTTTCTATTAGTATGTGTCACAGTTGTTAGCGGGCTATACACACAATGGTGCTTCATACTTACGCTGCTCAGCCTTAAAATGTTTCAGCTCAGTGGCTGGAACACAGGGGCATTAATACATTATCATATATCGGGTGGTCCCTGCCCTCTGGACAAAAGGCTATTTAATACAATTTAATGACATTCCGAGAAGAAGAAGGAAATAAAGGCACAGAATAAAATAGCATCTGTGTTTCTCATGGTGCACTCATGCAAACATTTCAGCTTAAGACGTATGACATTTTCTGCCAGGAGAAAAAAAAAAGAAAAGAAAGAAGAATAAAACTGGGGCATTCTTTATAACCTGCTTCAGACTGCAGCATTTTCCAAATGCTATTAAGTGATCGATTTACACAGCCACATGATGATGTCATCTATAAGGAGCAGAATGCAGATGACAGCGAAATACCGGTGACAGCGACCTTGTTTCAGCATCTCCGAATCCCTGTCAGATTCATGACAAGTGTATGCTTTCTGAGAATCCACTTTTCTGTCTCCTTTTCCCTGTGTGTGTGTGTGTGTGTGTGTGTGTGTGTGTGTGTGTGTGTGCGTGAGTATGTGTGTGTGTTTTGGTCTCTGGATCCAGTTACTGTGTACTAGTGTATTAATAGAGTTAAAGGTTTGGATGCAATTCACATATAGGTCAATTAAATGCACCAACATCTGCTCTTCCCTAACCATTTGCATATAGCATTCATATGTTAATGATGTCCCTTGTTTTTTTTTTTTTTTTTTTTTTTTTTTCGTTTCCCCCAACTCAATATTATAAAGACAACACATTATGTATTCATACTAGTTGTGAAGAGTAGGAAAGATTCCATCCTATTTTATTATTATTATTACTATTATTGTTTTTATTATTTTGCACTTGTTATAGGTTTTAAGGAGAGTTGCTGAAGTAGAAAGCAAGAAAGCTGTATTTGAGTATTCCTGTGATTTATACAAGAAGCCTTGTAGTGGGAAAGCTTCCATTCTAAAGGAGCTTAAAGCCTTATAAATCAATAATGACACAGATGGACTGGTGATAATCTATTTAGAATGCCTGATAGCAAATATTGTTGTACAGATTATTAGAGTAGTAACTGTTTTAGAAGCAAGCTACTCTTTATATATATATATATATATATATATATATATATATATATATATACAATTTTTTTTTTTTATGTATAAATGGTAAGTTTTAAGAAAGAAAGAAAAAAGTGATCTCACGTGACAATGGTATAAGAAACCAAATCTTCCATGGCTTCTGTGTGACACCGGAGTGACTGTGTTGTTAAAGGGAACAAAGAGCATACGAGAGTAGTTGCTTCTGCCAATATAATAATAACAACCCATGTTTCTTTAACAAAAAACGGACCTCTTAATGGAATTGTGTCTTGAGGTGTAAATAGCACTGAAGGCTGCCTCTTTTATAGTCTATGGCCTGATTTAGCACAAGGAGTGAGAAAATAAAGTGGAGGTTGTCAGAAGTGGCAGCTGCTTGGAATCCTGATAAATATAAGCTTTTATTGATCTGATGAAAATGAAAGATCCCAGTGCTATGCAGTATTTAGCTTCTTGTCTACAACACGTCACCGGTGGCCTTGCTTTGGGATAGATTTTCATTCTCACACGCCGGATTTGATTTCATCTTTAACCTTTTCAGTTGAATTTCCTTGACCTCTGCATATTGCTGTGATTTGGTGAATTTGTTACATTTCACTTTACATCATCTCTCTCTATCTCTCCCCCCCACCCCTCTCTTTTTTTTCTTTCTTTTGTGTTAGGGAAGTGGGACGCCCCTTTGGCAATCCGTCAGTGCCATCCAAGCTCAGCTGCATCCTCTCACTGGGTATTTTCTAACCAGACTGACAGTCCTAAAACAAGTATGCAGTTAGTGTGTTAAGGTAAGACACTCTATATTAGTACAATTTGCACCTAACGTGACTGCCCCTTTTCAGCGTTTTCTATTGTAATAAGTAAGATAATAATGTTCTATCTCTCTCTCTTTCTGTATATATATATATATATATATATATTATATTAAAATATATATTTGTCTTGGTAAAATAATTTTTTTACACATAACTTGGCAATTTATTAAACATCATCTAATAATAAGCTTAATGTTAGCATTTATTTACATGTAGGAACAAAATAAATGTTTACTTACGTGCTTTTAAATCCACTTAATGATACTTGTTCAACTTCATGATAATCTTACTAATGTGCTTGCATGATGAGCTGGTATGATTGATAACATTATATATATATATATATATATGTAGTTTCTTCTGCAAAAAAAAGGTAATCAATTCCTTGACACCTGACTGATGACAGAATTGAAAAATATATGATAAATGTGTATTTTGTGAACAAAATCCCAAGATAATGCTTCTATCTATCTATCTATCTATCTATCTATCTATCTATCTATCTATCTATATAAAAGCATTTTCTTGGAATATTAATTAATAACACTACCTATATAACACTTATTGTTACATTGTGAATTCCCAATGAGATCTTATTGCAACAGCTGTTGGCAGACAGGGTAGATATGAGAATAGCAGCATAAGATGAGCAAGCATTAAAAATTTATATGCTATTTAGCCTAGGTGTATTTTAGGTATTTGACATTTTCATGTCCGGGACAGACTAAATTTATTCATAGTATCAAAAAAAAAAAAAAATGCATTTAAAGAGCATTTAAGTGTTAGCTTTTCTGTTTCAATGGTTTCTCTTTGAGTAGCACATGCACATGTAAGTCACAGTCAACAGCAAAGAAATAAAGCTCATTATATATTGAGTAATAATTAGTGCGGAGCACAAAGGAAATGATTTGCTTATTAAGCCGTGCATATTTTTGTATCATAATGCTAAAAAATTATGTTATTGAAAACATAAAATTTTAAAATCCCAGGCCAAGACAGTGAAAGTGGTAATCCCAGGACTCGGTGTGATTAATTACTAATGCTCCTCAGAACATCTCCATATCCCAGTGAATCTAATCTCACTGAAATCTTATACAGAACGGAAGGAGTTAGCTGTACAGTGTGTACTCTGGCTACTCTGTGTTTTACAAAATGATAACTCGCATTTAGTTTGAACCATCTTTTTTTTGTCCCCTGCATTTGTTTTAGTAGCGGGTCAAAAAACAAACAATCAACAAAAAATCAACAACTGTAAACCCGATGTTATTCAAACTTATTTTCCTCTTCCCATCTTCAGTAATATTATTAAAAAAGGTGATAAATCCACAAGGGAGAAATGCAGCGGCAGAATTAATATGCATTTAAAGACCATCTCAGTATAGATTAGCTTCTCTTCAGAAAATTAAAATAAAACCCTTATTGTTTGAAAAATATACCGCAAATAACCTCTGCACTTAATGAAAGCCATTAGAAAGGTGTTTATACGTCTCTTAAGGAATGAGGCAAGCCCTTGATAAAAAGGAAACCTTCTGTACTTTTTTTTCAAGCAAAGGCCTTATTCAAACTAGGTTCAGACAGAGGAAGGTATGCTACATTGCAGTCAAATCATCTTCTTATGATAGTGTGAATAATTGATATATGGGCAGAGGCATCTTGTCCCTTTAGATGTAAAGGGCGACTTATCTATACTTCTGCACTGATTTTTCTTTTTCTATTATATTTCTGAGATATTAATGGTGAGTGGTAGTGAAAGAAATGTGCTTTATTCCAGCGCCTAACCCTGCTGTTATCAAAGTAACTTCCAGCTTATTAGCGACAAAGGACTTTTATCCTTTGTGCTGCCCTGTACGCCAGTGCTTCCTGAATTAAACTGCTGTTTCCTGTTCTTTATATGCATGACCACATCTGGGTAGCTTGCTCACAGCCCTGCTGCTTAATAACAATCACCTTCCCTTTCAGTCTCCGTTGATTGTTTCTAATTCACTCTGACAGATAGTGCCTGACAACTTGCCTGCATTTCCCTCCCTCCGTGACCTGAAGTTACTCACAGCACTTATATAGGCTGTCATTTTTAATATTTGATTTCATTTTAAGTTATGTGTTTTACTGAGATGATGAAATCAGTGTTTAACTGAACATAGAATGTATCTCTCTGCTATACGGGGCCAAGAGAGCTGAAAGAGATCAAAGAACTGTATGCCTCGCTTATGTGTATCTCTGTGCCTTTTGCATTATTTTCCTTTCATTCTGTTTTATTTTATTTTTATATGGTTTAAGAAGATGCTGCACATTTTAACAAGGTCTAGGATTGTATGAACTATGAATGTTTGGCATATGCTCTGTTGTTTTTTGTTCTTCTCATTCTCAGCCTGTCTGATCTATACTCCATGTAAAGTGGTCCACAGTGGGTTCGAACACCATTAGCAGGTTACCTCTGGCACAGTAGTGCAGCCCACATTGAGGCCTTGGAGTGACCTGGAAATGTACCTGTCCACACGCACACACATACGCAGCACACAGGGCAGGCAAACAGAGGATTCTTAACAGCATTACACATAATTATTCATTAACATCGTGTCTGAGGAATGGGAGTACAGTGTAAAACAAATACTTTTTTTTGACAGACCCGCTTGCTTAGGCTTCCTTGGGTATTTATTTGATTTATTTTTAGTTTTTTATAGGTGTCAAACATCAGAAATATAAAACATGCAGATTAGGTAATTTGATAGATAGGTAGATAGATACATCGACAGGTAGATGGATAGTTTTTTCCAGCAAAATCTATTTCTTCTTCAATTGCAAGTGCAATGTAGTTAACTAAAAATAAGCAATTCACTTAGTCAATTCAATTATGTGCTCTTAAAAGCTGCTAAGTTGTTTCCTAATGGAATTTATTTTCTTTAAAAGCAGATGGGACAAATTTCACACTGGAGCTAAAGCCTAGAAAAACAGACCCTACAAGTTTGTTTTTTTCCCTTTGAACAAAGCAACTGTTTACAAACACATTATATGGACGCCATACATTGTTAAATGTGAACTGCATGTTGCCCTTACAAGTGTTCCTTAGGCATCTTTTTCTGTGAAATTACCATTGCCTTTCCTGCACTTGGGACACCATCTCAAATATATCCATTGTGCATTGCTTACATTATCTTGTTTTAGGGCACTCTGATGCCTTTGGCATGCCTGATTCCATTTTCTAATGATAAAACAGAACTAATTGGAGTACTACTGCATGTTTTCACTAAAGGCACAATTTAATTACATTTTAGCTGGGAAGAGCATTTTGGGAAATTATATGTTCATTCAATAAATAGAGCGAATGAAGAGCAATATTTATTTTGCTTTGATTAACAAATCGGTGTCATAATTTTTTTTCATTTTTTAACAAAAACCTATCACATCCCCCTCCCCCCTTTCTTTCATTATTAGACGACTTCCCCCCAACACTCAATGTTCTATCAAAAATGTTAATTGAACTTTTGCCCCAGGCTATTTAACTGAGGACCTTAATCACCCCACAACCTATCCTTTTACTTATGTTGTTGATACATACTTTATTAATCCCCTTTAAATCATTTAAAGAATATTGTTTTCTTTAAGACCATATTAATAAACATGAATTAATGTATTTGTCTTTAACAAACCATGATTAACGCACATTACCCAGCATATTGCTCATTCTCCAAAAACCATCAACATTAAATATTAATAGCATATTATTAATGTTTTTTTAAAAGAAAATAACAAGTTATTAATCCTCCGATTAACAACTTATTAACCTTTTTTAATAACAATGGAATCCAAGCTTTGTAGCTTTGAAATAAGTTTTATTTTGCATAAACAGATTTTAAACAAAGAAAGCTTAAATTGTTTGGAGTGCATAGAAATCAGAGGCTAACCGGTCAAGTAAAGAAATGCGTTTAATCCACGATTCACAACACCGAATCATCATATCTTCAGTAGTAATAAAACACAGTTAATACACCACAAATGTGGTTGAAGGTATTCCGGTGTTACATATAGAGGATGTGTTCTGAGTGTAATTACAGTACATAATATTGCTCTGAAAAAGGCGGACCAATATGGTTAAAGTTATGTTATCACACATCATTGCAAGAAAGGCTTTTCTGTGTAGCGACTACAAACAATCTAAATATGGGGAGCATCCTATACACTTGTCGCTCTTGGGAAGAAGAACGAAAGAAAGAAAAAGTTAGACAGATGCAGGAGAGAAATCAGATCCAGTCTTGAGCAGAGGTTTTACCACCTCATCAAGCTCTGGAGATGAAAAATCCTTACAGTTTTCAATACTGCATCACGGGAGCTCCAGCAAGAGTTTGAGCTGCCTTACAAAGTTCTTTTAATTGAATTCATATCTTTGTTTAAGCTTTTTTTCTTCTTCTTCTTTCGTCTTTCTTTTTGCAACTTGAATCCATCAAAGTCCTGTGTTATAAAAGAAAACAACAATAGCCCTCTTTGTTTAAAGATCTCTGAGAGGATAAGCGTGTTCAGGATAGTTGTTGTTTTTTATTGCAAGTCTTATGATGGATTGATGCTCGCTCAGTAGGGTGTCTTTGTTCACTTTTTATTCCAATGGCAAATTTCACCTTCAGCATCATTCCCCAACCCCAGCTCACATTGGACTCGTATTCTTTCCAGTGTCTGCCATGGGATTTTTCACATGAAGTCACATATTCATTGAAAACAATTATCTTTGAACTTGCTTTTAGTGATGTTTGTCCTAATTACAGATCATTTTCTCCGTCAGCTTTCTACTTTTATTGCAGTTTTGCCCTGAATGTTGATCCTATTGAGGTTCAACCTTATTTTATTCACTTGTACACCCTTAAGACCTGGATTAATGAAATATTCCCTCATGTGTTTTTCTGTTTCAAATGTGATTTTTTTTTCTGGATATAATTGTGCAGTATTATCCAATTGAATCAATCTTAGGCTCCATAATGTAAAAAAGGACCTGTGGGCTGTCCCAATTACAATATTTGTGTTTTTTTAAAGACATATTTCACCCTTTCAGCCATATGCCCCTGTGAGGTTTTCTAAGATGTACCATGGTATATATGTGGTATATTTAATGCAAACTAGGGTAACAGATTGAGTATCAAAATGCAAGGTAGACAACATGACACACAATGCAACACATTGTATGAATATATGGAAAGTAGCCTTCCTATATGACACAGGATATTGTTGGGAAGTAAAGCCGGATTGTGAGGTTCAAGGGTAAAGATGCTGTCTGCGTAGTGAACGATCCTGGGCTCTGTTAGCAGAGTGACAGATGCATGGATGTGTATTACTCCTCTCTTGGAGGGTTTGCCCTCCCTGCATAAGCACAGCACCTGCATCAAGCTGCAATCTCACCTGCTTGCCCACAACTAGAGTGTGGTGATTAGATTGAGAACTGTGTCCTGTATTTCAGCATACGTGGTGCAGACTGTAAGAACATTTAGAGATACACAGACAGATCTACTGACCAGGAGGTGTTAGGGATTGTCACTGGACATCACTTTCTGAAGCCTAACTTTGTATTGAAGGCCCAGAGTGGGAACTGAACCCTGATCATGGGGTCGCAGAATGGGATGTGCTGTCTGTAGCTAAAAGATGCCCAGCTCTTTCATCTAAGCCACAGACACACCGATATGCATTACTCAGCTGCAGGGGAGTTCATTAAAAGACTGTGATTCCATTTTATTGGTGATTAGCTTGTAAGGAAATCCTGTTTTATGTAGATTCTAGACCACCCTTGCACCTGCCTTTTTTTTTTTTTTTTTTTTTTGACTTCTACCACTGAGATTTTATCGTATTTGTATCTTCCTGAAAACCTATTTCTGCGTTTTTGATTTAATATAACCATAGATATAAGACATAATCATAGTCTTACAATTACTTTTGCTGGAAGAAACATTGTAAGGGAGCCGTAGAATACAATGTTTTAATAAACTACAAAGTATTTATTGATTTTACCAAAGGTTTTTGCTTACACAACTACATTGTGAAGTCTGCTTTTCAAAAGTTTTCGGTGTGCTTGCTATGCTTTAAAACTAAATCCCGAGATTAAAGCTGATTTGTCACATTTTTCTTTCAGCACTCAGTGACCTTTGTCTGTTTTATGTTACAGCAGACCATAGTTTTGTGATAGTGATGTACCTTCCTTAGATTTTTTTAGAAATATGAAGTCTACGACATCAGTAATTTAGATTTATTCATTCAAAGTTTGATAGTCCATGATTTCCACTCCACATTCTACAGTGAACCAGTATGGCCGTGAGCTGCTGGAGCGATTGATAGCTAACACAGCCCTCTTCTGCTAAAGCTCCTATAATATTCAGAGAGCAGATCTTTACATATACACTGGGTAATTGAATTACGCCATGCATTCTCTGGTGTAAAGTCCTCCTGTGAAGATTACATGCAAAGAGCCAATTTATTTCCTGAGAATGAGGTGTAAAGTTTGTATTTCCTAACTATGATTTATGACAGATTTATGCCTACCAAACTTTGACAGATCTAAGGTGAGAAGAATGTAGTAGTGAACATGACAAGACTCGCTAAGATTAATGCAGGTTAAGAACATTTTGTATATATGTGTGTGTGTGTATATGTATATATGTGTATATATGTATATGTATATATATAATATATATATAAATACACACACAACACACATGTCACATTCTTTACATTGCTGCTTATCATCAGCTGGTGTTGTCCTTAATAAGTATAATTACCATTTAAACCTTTTTTGTTTCTTGTGGTGTTTGAAAGATTTCCAACACTGTTTGAGCAGTGTTTTCAATCTTAACTATTTCAACAATGAAAGTATTTGAGCTAAATAATGAACATGCATCCGCTTCATGAATTTTGCCCCAGGCATCTGTGCTACCCACAGTGGGAAAGTTAAGGCTGAAAACTGATATAAATGTACAAGACTGTTACATACCTGTCAGCAGGTACTCAAAATAATTGGTAAATTACTACCCTGGGATAGTAAGATTTTTTTTTTCTCTTTGATAAATATTTGAAACCACCAGGCATCAAATGGTATAATATAATATATTCTCTATTGTAAGATCTGTATCAGTTGAGTTTTTATAACGTAGCTACAGTACAGTACAGGATTAAACTTATTAGATGTATTATTATTATCTTACTATGTAGTGTTATACAGTACTGTGCAACCACTAACCACAGTTCTTCTGTGGATTTAGGCAGCCTCAGTTGCTTCTCTCTCTTCATGTAATCCCAGACAGACTGGATGATGTTGAGATCAGGACTCTGTGGGGGCCATACCATCACTTCCAGGACTCCTTGTTCTTCTTTACACTGAAGATAGTTCTTAATGACTTTCACTGTATGTTTGTTGTCGTTTGTCATGCTGCAGAATAAATTTGGGGCCAATCAGATGCCTCCCTGATGGTATTGCATGATGGATAAGTTTCTGCCTGTACTTCTCAGCATTGAGGAGACCATTCATTCTGACCAAATCCCCAACTCCATTTGCAGAAATGCAGCCCCACACTTGCAAAGAACCTCCACCATGCTTCACTGTTGCCTGCAGACACTCATTCTTGTACCGCTCTCCAGCCCATCGGCGAACAAACTGCCTTCTGCTACAGCCAGATATTTCAAATTTTGACTCATCAGTCCAGAGCACCTGCTGCCATTTTTCTGCACCCCAGTTCCTGTGTTTTCGTGCATAGTTGAGTAGCTTGGCCTTGTTTCCACGTCGGAGGTATGGCTTTTTGGCCGCAAGTCTTCCGTGAAGGCCACTTCTGACCAGACTTCTCTGTACAGTAGATGGGTGTACCAGGGTCCCACTGTTTTCTGCCAATTCTGAGCTGATGGCACTGCTGTACATCTTCCGATTGCGAAGGGAAGTAAGCATGATGTATCTTTCATCTGATGCAGTGTTTCCTTGGCCGACCACTGCGCCTACGGTCCTCAATGTTGCCCGTTTCTTTGTGCTTCGTCAAAAGAGCTTGGACAGCACATCTGGAAACCCCTGTCTGCCTTGAAATTTCTGCCTGGCAGAGACCTTGCTGATGCAGTTTAACTAGCTTGTGTCTTGTTGCTGTGCTCAGTCTTGCCATGGTGTTTGACTTTTGACAGTAAACTGTCTTCAGCAACCTCACCTTGTTAGCTGTGTTTGGCTGTTCCTCACCAAGTTTTATTCCTCCTACACAGCTGTTTCTGTTTCTGTACAAAATCCCTTACTTGCAAGTCTACCTAGAAGAATTGATGCTGCTTTGAAGGCAAAGGGTGGTCACACCAAATATGGATTTGATGTAGATTTTTCTTCTGTACACTCACTTTGTATTTTGTTAATTGATAAATATAATCTATTAACATGTCTATTTTTGAAAGCATTCTTAGTTTACAGCATTTTGCACAGTACTGTATATGTGTGTGCAACATTTAATCAGTTAAGATGAATATTAGATAGATAGGTATATATCATTTTGTTAAATATAATTTTTAACAATAGAGGTCCACTTTAGGGTTAAAACCAGCACTACCAAAAGTTCACACACACACAAATTCTGATCAAATGTGTTTTAACTTTGTGTCTCTTGAGTTGTGCCAATTTGATGTGACTCATTGAGTTCTGTTTATCCAGTAATGGATTTTATTCATCTTTATCTTATTCTTTCACTTGGCTTCAGCTCAGTTTTACTATAGACAATTAAGTCCAATAGAATATTCTTGGATTTTTCAGTCAGAAAGGATCTATAATGCGTTGACATTTTAACTACTCAGTTAAAGACACCTCTCATTTTCTTCTCAGACCATGAAGCTCTTTTCAGCTTATTAATTTACTTATTTTTTAATTAGGTATTAAGGTTTAGGGTCTAATAATCCAGCAATGCCTTTCTGATACATGGGATCTTTCGTTTACTGGAACCTTGAGGAAGAAAAATATACCGTAAAAATGTGTATTTCAAGCCTGGTCTTAGGTTATGTTAAGTATAGCACCTCCATTCATTATAGGTTGACAGGATGGAGAGAGTGTGTACATGCATTACTGATCCTACAAGCAAGCTTATTTAGCTGACTTCCTACATATCTGAGCATATGTGCGTTGAATGTGGTTGGTGGCCACTTTTTTCTTCAGAGAACCAGGGTTACATCGATAGTCTAATGATTTAAAGAGTGTAAGCATAGGCAGCTTAACTTGGCCCCTAATCACAGGTCAGAAAACTGCCTTCAGAAGTCTACAGGGGCAAACACTGAATGGGGCATTCTCCATATATCAAGTCCTCACAAAGTCACATTATTAAAGTATAGAGAATTATTCCTTATTGTGTACTAGGGGAACAAAATAAGATTATTAATATATATTCTTCCATTGTTGTGTGCAATGCTTGCTAAACAGATATATCTAAGCTCGAGTGTTTAAATTATATTTTTGAAATTACCCTATTCTTATTTATTAATTTGATTTGAGGTTATATGCATAACTAAGAACCAGAGTACATGTATAAAAACAGAATATATAATTCATGAAACCTAATGTATTGTTTCTGTTTTTATAATATCAGTTGTCTTTGCATGCATATTCGCTAGCAAGGGCTTAGAATAATATCTGTATTAAAATGAGTATTCTGAAAGTCATAACAGTGTCTTTTTGTATGTGTAAAATGATTTAAATCATACTTTAGGCTTACAGAATGGAGATTTAAATGTTAAATGGGGGTTGAAGTCTGCCTGAACTAATTTGTAGAGCTTTGCACCATGTTGACATTTAAATGTGATAAGAATAGAAAACTGTATGCCGACCTATTTTGAAGATGCTTTCTGAATACATTCACATCAGTTTCACTCTATAATTAATAAAAAAAATAGCAGTTTTGCTCCAGATTTGATTATAATAGAACCTTATAAAGCTACAGGGAGAAAAATTGCTTGGAACGAATTAGAACGAAGTCAAGAGCACACCTGGGTTTGACAAAGATTGCATTTACTGACTGCTGTGCTATCATATTACAGAGAGCTAGACCAGCTTTTAGGAGCAGCTGTAAAGATGGGCCTGTTAAATCAGCATGCAAATAACAGCACATTGTTAACTTAATCAGATGCAGAAGAAAAGATGTGCCAGACCACGAGGATGATCTATAAACAAGTTCAGTCCACTGAGATGGTTGGGGCAGGAAGATTAAAACACTCTACCTATTGGGTGATGCCTGTGGGTCATGAAACCATACCCCCAGGATCTGGATAACCTGCCCCAATCGTCACTCTACCTCTTAAACATTCTGTTTCGTGGGTTCGACAAGCATTTAGCTGTGATATTGCAGTTGTTGTGTCTTCAGCTGTCATTGCTTGTTTTTTTCTCGTTCCAAAACAAGATCCCAGTAGTAAGATGCTGGTGGTTTAATTTCTGTATGTTTAAATGGATAAGGTTCTCTGTACCATAGTCAATGTTGCTAGCATTTTAGCATTGACTTGCTTTTGTTCCTATAAAATGCTAAAGCATTATTCAATGTAGTATATTCAGCCCATTAATACAGACACAAGATTCTTTATTTGTCTGTTTTTCCACCATTATAAATTTCAGTTCAGTTCAAATGACAGCAGATGCCATATATATATTCCTTAAGTAAATACACAGTGGCTAAATATATTTTTGTTATTTAACCATGCACAATGAATAAATATTTTGTATTTGTTTTGCGGTAGATATTATCTGCATTGCTGTCCATGTGGTATACAGTAAACAATGGTTGAATAATCCCAAAGGGTTATGACCTGCTAAATTCTGGGAAGTGTTCAGACCTCAGCTTCCATCAGTATATAGCGCTACAAGAGTGTAATGCATGTTGATTTTTAAACAACGAGTTTACAATTTAAGAATGTCTGCAGAATGCACACAAAATAGAAATTGTTAAAATAATTTTAGATGCGTTACATTTACAGTGGCATGCAATTTGACAGAATATGTAATTATCTAAGACAGTAGTTCTCAATTTTAGTCCTCGGGGACCCCAAACAATCTAGGGTTTTATATTTTGTATTCTAAAATCAACACTGCTTTACTTTGCATAGAAGATTCTCACATTCTAAATGAGGATGTTTGTAGATTTTAGATACTGACTATTAGGTGCGGATTGGATCAAAAACCTGCACTGTTTGGCAAAACCGAAGAGCAGCATTTAAGAAATAGCAAATTATGTATGCCCAGGTTGATCCTATGATATGTTTATGGAGCTGCCCAATCTCAAAGTCCTGAGTTCAATCCTTTTTTTACTTTTTCTGTCTGCACATGTTTGTGTCCTTTGCATCTTTTGTTTCAAAAAATGGATGAATAAGTTAAGAATTTCAAGGTCAGAAGGCCAGGAAAAATGATAAAAATGCAGACTGGAAGCCAAAAGAGAAACTCAAGGGTGAGTGTAGAAAGGCATCAGGAACCCGGCTCCTGATCATGAAGTGTTTCTTTTCTGACACTTGTAATTCAGCTTGTGCTCATTTTTTTATATTTCTTATAAAAAATATTTAGAATTTGGAATAAAACTTTGTCATACTTTATGTTTAGACTCAGTATAAAGCAATTCAATGTATTTCTGCGATCAACAGTAGTGGAAAGGGGGTGGGCTTTTTTCAACGAATGTAAGCTGCTTGGCCTTTCTTTAGTGATTTGTGTTAGAAATGATGCATTCTATTTTATTTCACAATCTAAACCTTTTTTTGAAAAACATTGGCCTTCAAGACAATGGTATGGACAGCAATCTTCTGAAAGGCCTACTTCTTTTCTAAGAGCATAGTGCAAAGTATCTGATCCTTCAAGAAAAGGCGGACCACAGTTTCCGATAAACTGCAATAAATAAACAAGCACCCTGATATCAGAGGGCCCCCACCCTTTCTCCTGAGAGCAGCTTGCCAACTGTATTTCCTCACTTCAATTACTATATAGTCTATTTTTCAAAGTAAGAATTTAGAGTAGCCACATTACGTTCTAAACTATTTCCCTAAATGCTGAAAAGCAACACATATATTAAATATGTAATAATGTATCTTACAGCTGCAGACAATAGTGCTAAATAGGATTTACGAACACTTGTATTAGCTTTGAATTGAGTGCAATTTCAGTCATCTCTTACTTCCTGATTGGTTAGATAAGAATAGTTACTTACTTAAACAGGATGTTAGCTTTCTTTGTAGTGCTTTCTGGACATATATTGCACAACCACTAGAACTGAGTAGCATTTGCATTTACGTCTTATAAAGGATTTAAATTTACTTGGGAAATAACAAGATTAATAATAATGAAACAATCATCAAAAAGGCATGTTTTAAAATAAAACTAATTTAATATGACATAAATACTTAAGGTTATGAACTGTTGAGTAGGTTGTGGTTTTTACCTGGTTATTGTTTGTTTTCATCCTCACATCAAAAAAATATTTTCAATAGACACTGAAGAATCATTCACTTAAAGACTGCATAATGTAAAATAATGACATGACTTGCTTAACATGTTAATTCACATAATAAGCATCTCTAATTAGCTCTGTATTTGTTCAGCAAAAACTTCTACAGATTCCATTTGTGAAAAGCTGGTAAGTATGTTGAAGTAGCACCAGCTATGATTTTTTCCATAGTTCTCAGCCCTCGAAGGCACAATTTAATTTTCTGTGTATGCATACAAGCAACGGTAAACATTCATGAGTGTAAAGATTTTTTTTTTTTTTTTTAATTAGCTGCACAACAATTAAAGGATTCACAAACTAAATTGAACCCTGTCTCTATGCTTACTAGTTTGATTTTACCACCTGTCACAACAGCACTTTGTTCAAGTCATTATGCAAAATCATTATAGCAGTACCACCAAGAAAAGAAGAAAACAGCAATTATTTCTGATATTTGGTTATCTGGGGTTATATTGACATCAAGTTCAAAGAAGGTAACTTTTTAGAATCCTGAAAGGGAACATCCTGTCCTATTTAGATTGTTAAGAAGTGGGACGTTCTGATATCTCTTTATGCATACTTATAAAAAGAGAGAGAGAGAATGAAAAATAAATAACAATGAACTGTGTATGTGTTTTGTGGAACACAACAAAACAACAAACACCTATTTCTTCTTTTACTGCAAAACTAAGGCAGCCCCATCACAGAATTTGTTTCATACTGTTTCATGTAAAGCAGAATCCTAAAATTGTAATTGATTTAGCATTGAAGAATGATGAAAGCCTTACTTAACCGTGCATTTTAAGTAACTTTATCATCATTGATTATGGCCTTTACAGGTTGACCTACACCTTGGGTGGTAGCAACATTGCCATTTTAGCTTATAATGAGGAAGCACATGTATTCTAACATACCAGGAAAGTCACTTAGAATAGGGTAAACTTCAGAAAGAACTCAAGGTATACAGAATTTAAGAAATTAAGGAACAGGTGTAAAGCTAAACCATTAATTCCAACAAAGTGATAAGTTGCTATTTCTCTTTCAACATTATCTTCTTTTTACCACTGGTACTGCTATCTGTCACATTATATAAGGATATAATATAATTTGTTTTTTAAACAAGTATGACTTGTAAAAACAATGTCTGGTTAACAAATGTTTCAACAATTAATCTTCTCAGTGCATAACGTAAAACCAAAGGCAATATGAGGCAGTTTTTCCCAAATGTTGTGACTATTGTAAAATGCATTTAAACCCCACATCTGCCGAGCATAATAAGGCGAGTGTTTAACATAAAATAAAGCTTTGAGTAGAGCTGATGCTTACAGAACAATGAACTGTGGGAATGTGCTTGTTTCTCATTGATCTAACACTGGCATCCATATAGGCTTTCAGACATGGGGATGAAAAGCTGCATTTTTTGCTTATACTGATCTTTAGAGATGAGCTGAAAGGTGAACTACCTGTTGACAGTCTTCTTAAACCCTATCAATAACATATTGTTTAACATTGAGACTAGAAGTAAATGAGACGGTTGTTATTCAATGATAATATGATGAAGATATGTGTACCAAATCATGCATTTGTCTGTGCCTTTGGTATGAGTTATTTTGTCAAATTTTGCAGTCTCAAACATTTCTTGTAAATTCAAGGTTAACTCTTTGGATACATGGCTTTTTTAATTCAGGTATAAAACAGTAGAGTGTATATGTTATGTGATTGAAACAAAGCAGCAAATTATGTAGAATGAATAGTATTTTGAATAGCCATAGGCTCATATAGGATTGTAATAAAATAAGCAATTTTGCTATAAGCAGGTGTATTTTCATGCTTTGTGAAATTCATATGATTGACATTAGTTTTATCAAGGGCTTGAACTTTTGAGGTTTTATTTCTCATCATGTGACATTGCATTAAACTTATTTTGACCTGATTCTGTTGCTTAATTAAACACATAAAAAGTTGTTAATCACAAAACAAGGTCATTTGTTTTTACCTTCATATCTTGCTTGAGCCTCTGATTACTTCTTTTTAATTTTAAAACAGTGCTGACATATGACGTTAATTGCTTGTCCCTGATCCTACTTCAACTCGCAATTCATTCTTGCAGTTGCCTAATTTATCCTCCGATGGGATCATTGTGCTTTTGTTATTTTATTCACTAGTTTAATATGAGATATCCTGCCAAAATTGTCTTTTCAGCATAATGTAGCCATACTGAATGAGCACATATCCAAAATCCAACATTTGAAATGTCAAAGATTCACAGAAGAAAATATATAAATTATAATATCATCAGACCAGATGGAAATCGTTTTCAGTGAATTCGGATGCAGTGAGGATTTAACAACTATTGATTAAGATTTAAATAGATGCAAATAAAAAGAGACATCTTAGTTACATCTTTGAAAAACCCTTTTGTGTGTTGCATTGGTAAACCGTACACTGCGTTTCAGCACATTTGAAACATGAAGAAGTCATCATGTTTTTGACCCTAGAGAATGCATAATCAAAGGAGACTTGTCCAAAAAGAGTTGCTAGCATAAAAAATAAAAGACCTTTATCATTTATTACTCTTAATATTGAAACAAAAATCAGAAACTGGATAACAAAAGTTTTGTTTTCTGTTTTTAAATAGTGAAATTACCTTGCTAGCAATTACAGCCATAGCTAGAGAGCCTTAGAAAGTGTTCTGTGTTGATGTAGCGTCATACTGATACAGCTAGTCCACACTCTCCATTATGCTGCTAACCAGGGTTTACCAGGTCTGGTGCTTGGGAACCCACAATCTTCTAGTTTTCATCCTTAAACTGAAACAAACAAGCTGAATTAAACCAACTCTGCTGATTTCACCTCTGTGGTAGCTTTTAGCTCTCAAACTATTGCAGATTTCAGTTTACTTATGAAAAACTAGACGCTTGAAATCTTCAACATTTTAGGATCTGGCCAAAGAGCAGTAATTGTACTGGTGTGCGGAGGACAAGGATTTGGAAGTCATGTTGTTAACCAATGTAGACTATTTTGACTCAGCCTGTATAAATGCTGTCAACACACCGCACCAGTAATGATCTGTAGTGTTTCCCTCTTGATAGGCTTGAAACATTTCAAACCGGCCTTTGTATATACTTACACACACACACACACACACACACACACACATATATATAATTGTTAAAGATATGATTGACATCTTTAACATTTATGCATTTGTCATGCTAACTAATTAGTCATGTTCAAGATTCATTAATGCTTTAGAGATGTTGCGTGTTAAATTTACACACTTTTTAGTAATTAAACATTGATTTATTAGTAATAATGATTTTCCTCATAGTAATTAATGGAGTATTGCATTGCGGTTAGATGGTAATTTCTGGTTAATAAATGCTTAATATTACAAAAGTGTATCAAATCAACTTATTTTGGTATGGTGTAGGAATTAAATTAATCCTCATACTTTTCCATTGGCCAGAATAAAAAAAAAGGATAACAGATGGATAGAGTTCAAGCTTTCGTAAAGCACTAAAGCATAGCAAATCTAATTTTTATATGAAACAATTATATCAAATCCAGTTTATGTTCAGGTTTGAAAGATACTGTTTTAAGTTAATACATACATACATACATACATACATACATACATACATACATACATACATACATAAATAAACAAACATTATATATATATATATTATGATGAAACCACATGTTGAGTTGAAATGCAACCCACATGCCTGAAGACTTGTCTCCTTGAACTCAAGTCTATTCAGTAAGGTTTAATAAATAATTGTTGCCCATAAACTTCAGCATATCTATGTCTATTTATAAATGTCTATATATTCTAACAATATATATACAATATAGTCTAACAATTTGTGTGCGTCTGTGGGGGGTATATATATATATATATATATGTATGTATGTATGTATATTTATACACACACACACACGTATGTGTTTGTGTGTTGCCAAATAACCATTTTTGAAATTCATACCAGAAGATACCATTACTACTTAAACTGTGGGTTGGTGTACACTTTGCAAAATCAGGTTGTATGTGACGTTGCTTGAAACGGTAAATATTAACCACAAACTGTAAGAAAGTACCACATATCTATCTGAGAAAGTGTAATAGGAAGTCTTAGTGGCTTTAAGAAACTTCATTTCAGCTGTGATATTTATAAAAGTGCATTGTTAACACTAAGTAAATGTTATGTGTGACAGGTAGAAAGAGACAAATGAAACCGAGCTTCAATAAACACATGCTCTTGCCTCAAAAATAAACATTTTGGGGGTTGAAGGTGCAAAGGGATGCATCAACACCGTGGCCTACAAATACTGTACAGGAACACTAAAATGAAAATGATTCAATGGTTTCAATACAGGAAGGTAAGCTTGTTATACAGTTAACTGAAATTTTAGGAAACGCAATGCTGTTTTAGCTAACCCTGTAAATAGCTATCTTTGTGTCAACAGCTATTGCAGTAGATTTGCAAACAATTGACAGAAAAATGTGCTGGTAGAATAATGAAACATACAGCATTATTGCCAGCCAGTCAGTTATTTTATTTTTTCAGTTGTGAATGCTGAAACACCTAAGCAGAACCTCTGTTTCGCAATTGATCTCTTGGTGGTTTTTCTTTCATTATGAAAGATGAAATCGCAGTGTGATGGAACCTTTATGTTTCAACTAATTGTTCTTATTGCTGTGCTAGCTCAAGTGGACACACGTCAATTGCATGGATTTTTTTTTTTATCAGAATCTCAGGTTATTATCAGATAAATTGCTAACTGGAAATGTGGAACTGAATTATGCAGATAAAAGTATTTAGATTTAATTTTTCTTTGTTTCTTTAGAGATAAGGTGCATAATGCAGTGGTCCCATGACTGTGATAAAAGTATACCGAACAGCATTTTTTAAGGCTAATTATTGCTATTAGAATTATATTTTGTATTGGAAATATTGCTTCAGTCATCGTTCTTCATTGCACGTATTTAGGTTGAATTATTTTGGAAGTGATAGCTTAAATCTGCATGTCGCATCTTCCAACCATGGTATGTCCTTTTTAATTGGGAAAATTTTAAATTGCTTTAAAGTCTCTTGTCACTAAAAGGCAGCACTTAATTGCCTTTCATTTGCATAGGAATTATTACTAAGGATATCCTGAAAATGTACAAATCTTGGAACAGATTTATCGTTTTGTATTATTTTATTATTTTATTATTCCACCATTTATCTTGTCCTTTTATATCATCGAAGATAAAGTGGAAGATCAAATGAAGGAAAATTACTATGGAAAGGAGAATGATGCAAACTGCTATCTATAGATTAGCACCCCCTCACCAGCTTTCTTAAGTCACAGATTTGTATTGCAAATAGAAACTATCATCCAAAGAATTTCAAGCTGTTTCTGAACATTTGCTTTGCTGTATATAGCTTTAAATGTGTAAGATATGTTGGAAAGCCAAGCAGGGTTGTGGATTATGAGTAAATACACCCTGTTACTGACACTTATTTTTTGTTATAGTCTTTGTAATCATCTGGAGTTTTAGTTAGACTTTAAGGCAATGGCAGAATTCACAAACATGTTTGTTTTGTTTAATTAGTCAGTGTCCACTAAACAATTTTCCACAGTATAGAATACTGATTCCTGTCTTAGCGGATGGGTCTTCATTATGACCTGAGGAATAATACCCTGGGCCCTGTAGAAGGGTGTGTTTTTGTTTCACCCCATATGAAGTGTTGTCTGGTTTCCTTTCCTGAAGCAGCTGTTTAGTTCGTATACACTATACCTATATATAAACACACTATAATACTAAATGTACTGGAACAGGACTCCCTGTGCCAGTAGTGGATTGTAGTGTAAGTCAGGTGATTCATATAAAGGTTAATTTTTCATAGAAGGGCATAAAAGGGTTTGGACAACAGTATTCTGCTTGGATCTGATGAAATTTTATTATGATGGCCTTTACATCTACCAGTGCAGTGGCACAAAGCTAGGAGTATATAACTGAATTGAATTTAATTGAATGGCCTGCTCAGATTTCTGACCTACATCTCCTAGAACACCTCTGGGATAAACTGGATGAGCATATCAAGTGTGAGGAAACCACAGAGACCAATTTGTCTTGCTACATTGGAAACTGTGAAATCAGAGTAATGGCACAGGATTGACTCAATACATTTGGTAATATGGTGTATATATCTCATTATATTCTGTAAAGTCTTTATGGTGGCATCCATCCATGATTTACCATTGTCACAATATATAGATTTTTCAGTCTATTTCTAGTCCTAAACTACAGGCATTGTTGGAGTACTGCCTTAAACCATAATTTTAACAAAGCGACCAACAATAATAACAATGATATTGCAATACATTTTTACAAGTGGTTCTATTAAAATTATTAAACATGATTCTTCATTGATGTAACATAGGAGGAGTGTGTCAGCTAACAATAGGCAGCTCTTAAGCTTACAAATGGTATGTCAGCAAATAAACTTTCCACTGCTGCCTACTGCAGAAATGTTTGTGATGTAATGTATTTGGATGCAGAAATCTTACCCATGTTGATTACCAAAATATAAAAAGCACTTGCTCAGCATACCAAAGCCGTGGTCTGAAAAATCTTGGTTTATTTTTATAATTATATTTATAGCTGTCAAGTGATCCTGAAAATGGTTAAGCAGACTTACTTTTTTGTGGGTAAGCATCAAGTCAATTGTTGATCTTTAACTTGTGAAAGGTTTATTTATGGCCAGAGGCTGTGTATTCTTCTCTTCAGCATCATCAAGTGGCCTGAGGCATGTTAGAAAAGACCCATTTTAGGATGTTTAGCTATCCCTTGGCGCAAGAACTGTAATCGTCAGACACACAAGGACATCAACAAACCACACTCCTTCAAACGCATTGCTCCCCGTTCAAGGGTACTTTGTAGTACTGTACAGTGGGGAAAGTCTCACCAAGCTGCTAGTCACATTCTCCTTAAAATTTAATATACCTCGTTAATGCTTAGTTGCAAACACTGAAGGATTTTTATGATTATAATCATGTGTTATAGCACCTAGTACTGTTACTAGGCAGCATACTAATCAGCTTAATGAGATATTATAGCACTTTTTGTTGACTAAAGCAAAACTCCTTTTATTGTTTCCAAAGCTTGACCCTCAGTTGAATGAAACAGAGCATTATCCAACACAAGAGTGTGAATGGTATTGCAAGTAATTGCAAATGCTGATATTTATTTATTTGTTTGTTTGTTTTCAATGGCAATTGTTTCTCAGCTTAAAATGGTTCTTACAAGTTATACTCACTCACTTTCAATAATGGCTTACAGTTTATTTTTTACTTACTAGCGCGCCTCACAGAGAAATCCTTTTTTGATCTTTTATTCACATTGATTCATATCACTTATACTCTGCCTTTTTTATTTGCAATGGAAATTATGCCTGTACAAGTCTTATTATTAAGATAAGAACATGTTTACTTGAGTAACCCTTTGGTTTTAAGTGCTTTTGTTAATATTGTAATTGTTATATACATGCAGCTTAATAACAACGGTATTGCACTGTTTCATTAAGGCGTGTAATTGAAAGAATTCTGATATGTTGGTCGAAGTATTTTAATTATGCTGTACTCAGCATGGATAGAGTGCAATTATTACATCTAAAATTATATTACAATTTCTGAAACTTCTTGGAATGGTAGCGCCACATTTGTTAGACAATATATATTTTGATTTAGAAGATGAATGTCTTGATTTTATATTAATCCTTTACTTAATTTTCTTTGTTGGTATGTGACATTAACGTGTGTTTTCCTTTTCCTTTCAGGATGGAGGAAACTAGTTTGTGCCTTGGTGTGTCTTCAGCAGTGCCTGAAGCTGATTCCCATCTCAGCAACACTGTTCTTAATGGCCAGTATCCCATAAGCCAGAAGCTGCACCAATTAACGACACAGCTTGGCCATGCCTTTCCCGATCTTCAGAACAGACAGATTCCTGAGGAGAAAGCTGCTACGCCACTGGATGAAAAAAGTCACATGGCCCTAGCCAGCCAGCCCATAAGCAGTCAAATGGCTTTGCTTGCCAATCAGCTCAACCGAGACATTGATTCCAGTCTAAGCATGAACGGGAGAGTAGATCTCCAGCAGTTCCTGAATGGCCAGAATCTGGGCATCATGTCACAGATGAACGACATTGAAGATGATGCCAGAAAGAACAGAAAATACCCATGCCCCCTGTGTGGGAAGCGATTCCGTTTTAACAGCATTCTCTCGCTGCACATGAGAACCCACACTGGCGAGAAACCTTTCAAGTGCCCATATTGTGACCACCGGGCTGCTCAGAAAGGCAACCTGAAGATCCACCTTCGCACGCACAAGCTGGGAAATCTCGGAAAAGGTCGTGGCCGAGTCCGTGAGGAGAACCGCCTCCTGCACGAGCTGGAAGAGAGAGCCATCCTGAGGGACAAGCAGATGAAAAGCAGCCTTCTGCAGCCCAGGTTGGACATGAAACAGCAGCCCCAGCCTCTCCAGCACCAGCACGTGCCCATGCAAACCCAACAGCAACAGCAGATGCCCACTACCGCTTGTAGTCTACTGACTCCCACCAGCCAAGGAACTCCAGAGAGCCTCTCTCAGCCGTCTCCCTCACCCAAGCCTGCCAACGCACAGGAGGAGCAGGCCGCCCCTCCCACAGGCTTCCGCTGCACTTTCTGCAAGGGGAAGTTCAAGAAACGAGAGGAGCTGGACCGCCACATCCGGATACTGCACAAGCCCTACAAGTGCACACTGTGTGACTTCGCTGCCTCTCAGGAGGAAGATCTTATCAGCCACGTGGAGAAGGCGCACATCACTGCCGAGTCAGCCCAGGGTCAGGGCTCTAGTGGCAATGGAGAGAAGCCAGCCAGCGAGTTCCGATGTGAGGTGTGCGGCCAGGTCTTCAGCCAGGCCTGGTTCTTGAAGGGCCACATGAGGAAGCACAAAGATTCCTTTGAACACTGCTGCCAGATCTGTGGGAGACGATTTAAAGAGCCCTGGTTCCTGAAAAACCACATGAAAGTCCATCTGAATAAACTGTCAATTAAGAACAAATCACCCTCGGATTCTGAAGTGCCTGTGACCCTCAACAATATGGCACATGAAGCTCACGCAAACTTGTATTCCCGATACATATCATGCTTGCAAAGTGGATTCCTTTCGCCTGATAAGGCAGGTTTATCTGATCAAAACCAGATGCTCACAAAAGCAGGGATTGCAATGAAGGAAAAAGAAATGCTTGGAAAACTGCTGGCACCTGTAGCCAGCATGGGCCATGGATTGCCTGAAGGAGAGAAGCGCTCTTTGCTGGGCTGCTTGAACCTGGTGCCTCCCTTGAAATCGAGCTGCATGGAACGCTTGCAAGCTGCAGCTAAAGTGGCAGAGATGGACCCGCTAAATAGCTATCAGGCCTGGCAGATCATGGCCAGGGGGATGGCCATGGATCAAGCATTCATGCCTAAAGAACAGCACCAAGTGCCACACGGTCAGGAAGAGGTCATGGCCAACGCAGGTGTCGTCTACGCGAAAGAGAAGCACGAGTACCTGGTAGTGGCTGCTGACGGTTCCAAGCAGAAGCTTCATGCTGAATCGGTGCAGTGCTCAAAGAGCAGCAACATGATGTCCTGCAAAGATGACACCTTTGACAGCAGTAGGGATTTCATGTCCCACAGCATTGGTCAGAGTCTTGAATACAGTATTGCTAACATGAAGGAAAAGCCCACAGAGTGCCCCGATTGTGGGAGGGTCTTTAGAACTTACCATCAAGTGGTGGTCCACTCCCGAGTGCACAACAGGGACCGGAAGCCTGGGGAGGAGACTATCCACGGCTGCCTGGATGAGCGTCGGGGCTCGGCAAGCGATCCAGAGTCTCAGTCCATCAGCAGATCCACAACCCCGGGCTCCTCCAACATCACTGAAGAAAGTGGAGCTGGCGGAGGCCTTTCACAGACAGGGAGTGCCCAAGAGGACAGCCCCCATCCCTCCTCTCCTTCTTCAGGTAAGAAAGGACCATTCACCTAACATTTTGCACATCAGTACTCATCTGTGCAGCTCATCTGTATTGCAGGGGTCAATTTCTCAAAGCTATTATCAGATGAAAGGGTTGGATTTAAAGACTTTAATAATATTTTTTAGAGGCTGCTGAAACACAGGTAGTTTCAAGGGAACAATGCAAATGATAATTTACTATTGATGTTAAGTATAAGTGCCATTACACACTACTCATATCTCACTAGAGTTGAAAACATGTAGCCCCTTAGAGTAGTCAAAAGTACGACTGAATTTATGAAAGATTTCCACTGTCATACCAGTCTCTCGTGTTTTCATGTATAGTTAATTATATTAATCAACATAGTGAAAGCATGAAAAAGGCAAAGGATCTTCTTTTGCAGTAAGGACAAGTGAATATGGGATTCCTATTGGCTCAGAAACGCTATGATATTCTAGACACTGCTGTCAGCAAAGCACATTCTCAGTACAGAAGATCAGTTGTACATAGATCTGTAAATACATGAAAGAAGAGTGCTTAGACCATGCAAGACCTTTGGTTTTCTCAAAAGTTAAGGTCTGATGGCATTCCACAAATGTGACCAGCACTTGGTTCAGTGCATCACGATAAGCTTGCCCTAGTTGTTTCTTGAAGAGCCAGCCACCCATGCAGTGGAAAGGCCTTCACCTGGGGTTCCTGTGGTACCCTTGTTGTTCCACTTAGCTTCAATGGATTGCCAGTGACATGAATAAATCTGTTAATTATAAGGTGAGTTTACCATCAGTGGTTGTTATATAAATGCCAAAAGACTACAATGAAGCCCTGTAAGACTTAAGCAAACCAATTCAATTCCTGGTGAAGAAAGAGAATCGGTGCAGCGTTTGTTAAGCAAAACACTTAAAATCCATGCTGTGCATTCCTCACATTCTCATGATACTTAATGCCTCTGTTCAAATACCCATGAAACACTCTGTCTACTTCCAAAGTCACAGCTTTCTTTATAGTATACTACTTATGAGTCCAGAAGGTGTTTTTTGGAATGTGAATAAAGCATCATAGCAGCAACAGGACAAATTATGATTAATTAAAACATAAAAGACTATGAACCCACTGCTGCAGAAGGACCAAAAGCTTGACAGATAAAATGTATATTTACTGGGTTTTAAATAGGCTGTTGCTAATGATTACAGAACTTTTAAAGGTAACTTTCTCATTCCTCAGGGTAGCAGTCTAAGGCTAAGCAGCATGCTTATTAATTGGGTCATGACTATGTGATAATCAGTTGGTTTAAGCTAAACAAGACACTAATTAAAGATATACATATAAAGCAGGTCAAAAAAATTCGAACTGCATTTGCAGAGTAAAATATGCTTTTAAGTTGTAGGGGAAAAATGGCTTAGCTAAAGGCTCTAAGCAACTTAATTTCAACAGTAAAGAAGAAAATGTTTATTTATTCACAGTACCAGCTAGTTATATTCCTTATCTACTGCTTGTACTGCAATGGTTTTGAACATGGGATTGGCTATGTTTATTTTAATCTAAGAAATAATAACAGACAACCCCCCACCCCAATTAGGAATTAATGAAAATGAAATGGAGAGAACTCTGAAAGTATTTTAAACATTCCATTCAAGGAAGATACATGCTACAGAAGTAATTATCTTCTAAATTGTAAAGAAAGATGTATTTATTTATTTATTTATTTTAGAATACCATATATTAAGCTTGTTGCATTTCAGGGTCTACACTTAATTGTGATAATTTTTTCAATTTATAAATATATATATACACACACACACATAGGCGTAAGTTTAGGGGGGGACGCTTCCCCCTCAATGTTGAGAGAACGTTAAGTTGTCACCCCAATAATGTATGCCCGGTTCCATAGGAGTAGCATATTGACAGCGTCACCCACAAGTCTACACCCCTGTATATATATATATATATATATAAAAACATTCACACACACACTTTTTAAAGTTAAGGTATTACAAATTATACTCTAACACAGAATGGAGTATAATGTAGAAAAATACTTAAAAACTAAAATGATTTACTATTAGAAAATATAGTCTACAATATTTTGTTAACAACAAAAAGCAAAAATAAACGAGACAATAAAAACTAACTAGAACAAACCGTGCTCTACAATCTTTTGGCAGCCTTTTTTTCTTGACTAACCAGTCAGAAATCTATATTTTAAAGTGCTTCATTAGGTTCCTAGGTAGTTTTTTTTTCCATTGCTCATAAGAGCAGAGAGATTGATTGTAGCACTGAGATGAAATCCCTCTGTTTATCTACAGTTCAGGTAGTGCGGGCTGATGGGCAAGTTGCCAGTTTTTCCCCACACAGTTCTGCTAATGTGCCTTAAAGTTGACCTTGAGGGCTCACCCTCTGTTGGGGGAAAAAGCTAGCCCAGTCTCTTAGCTTAATTCATTCTCAGAGTAAAGACTACAAATCATGCAGAATTAAGGGCCGGTATGGAGATTGGTGATCACGAGGCTAAATAAATTCATTCTAGCCTACATTACACCTGCAATTTTCAGGTGAATAATGTAGGTATGACTAGCAAGGGCTTGACTTTAAAATAAATAAATAAAACTACAAAACAAAACAAAACACTCGTTCCTGAAGATTATGATGCAGTGCATTCCCCCAAAGAATAAATATGTTATGCACCATAATTATCCATTTATAATAATAAAAAAAGGCCAGAAACATTCACGCATGGAACACCCTACTCACTCTGAAATAAGAGTATTCCCTCCCTCCATATCACGCTATACTACACAAATGGATTTTAATACTGTATGTGATATTTCTCTTCGAAAGGGAAATTATTTTAGACATAGAGGATTTTATGTAAACACAACCTAGAATACTGGTTGCAAATTAGAACTTTAGCCTAGTATTTTAGTTTTGTTTTGTATGAACAGCATGTGGCTGACAATTCCTCAGAATTCACATTTTAAATTTAACATGCATTTTTTTCGTTGCCCAGAGAAAGCTGATTTATTTTGCATGTCGTCTGTATAAATAACCCTTTTGCCTCTGTGACAGAATTAAACTTAAATTACCATAATGATCAATAATATCCCAGCTGTGAGAAAAACAAAGGTCAACATTAACTCCCTTATTTCTTGAAAAAAATAAAAAGTCTTTCTTTCTTTTTAAAGGTACAAGTGCTACTAAAAAAATGTTTTAAAGACCTTTTGAACTGTTGGGTTAGTAATAAATCTTAAATTTATTTCAGAAAATCCTTCTCAGCTACTTTATTATATTTCTTTTTTCTTTCTTTTTTACAAGATTGGTTTGGCTGGGGAGGAACTATTGTAATTTCAGATTCTCCACAATGAATTCTGCTTTATAAACAAGGGCTCCAAATTTGATAGTATTTCTGAATTCATTATGAAACCTTTTCAGCAGAGTGCTTCTCAGAACGGATCTGTGAGGACGGCTTACAATGAATGGCAGAACAGAAGCCATTATAACCTGATGTAATACTTTGTAAAGAGGGATTGAGAACTGAGGGGCTATTTAAAACGTCTTGCTCCCTCTGAACAGAGGAGTGAGGTCAACTTTGCAATCAAACAGTTATGGCAAAGATGTGTGACAGTCGCTGGCAGGGGGACGCATGGTATGCAGCTGTTTGTTGTGCGAGTAAAAGGATGTTTGAATCAGTGAACATGTGAAAATGACACCAGTGAACCAGAAAATGTGTTTGTGCTGCATCCCTCCTGACTGCTGAGAACCAAACTCAAGATCAAATGCAGTAACCAGGACCTTTGACTTGTAAAAGGCTGGCTAGGAATATAGCTGCTCTCAGGCCCTCTGGCTACTCTCGTCCATTTTTAGAGCTCTGTGAGTTGAGAAGCATGTACTTATGTCACTACGTTTTAAGAGGAGAAACATTGTACATGGAAAGGATAAGCAGCTATAGCTACCTGAAGCTGGCAAACATGTAGGCAATGCACATACTACATATGAATTAAAATGTGATTTACCTCTAGCACTTAAGGTTACAGAGCACACATAACCGTCTAATTACGTGATTACATTGGGTTAATTACACATGCAGACTGCTGTTACATTGTAATTACTGTGTAATTAAAATAAAATGACCAGAACCGTTATTTGTTGGGTCTGTATAGTATCACTGATTTAAATCCCATTGCATTTAAATATTGTCCCACAGGAAAACATACAATGTACACAGTTAAACTTTCTGTGTTTCACAATGAAAGCATTATTTTCTTATTCATTTCTTATTCATTTCTATATTTCTTTCATTTACTAAGTCTTTTCAGAGTGTTGCGAAACAACAACAAGAAAACAATGTTCTCCCCAACCACACAGACTTCATTCAAATACATCAGAGACATTCACAACCAAAACAGAATAAGGTCACGAATAGTATTTTTCAAAAGCTTTAGTGGCCGAGGGATAATAATACTAGTACCTGATTGAATGATCAGAGAGCCAGTTTGACGTATGGATTCACTATAAGTAATTTTTTACGCTTGCAGTGTTTTGTGTCAACTTTGAAATGAGGACAACCTTTTCTGTATATTTTTTGCTGCTAATTAGGAGGATATCTGTATGAATTATGTCAGTGTCTCTCTTATAATTGACTTCCATTACTGCTTTTGAATCTGAAAACCTGCATTTACTAACCTGTGATTTACACACTCCTTTGAAGCCTTTTACTTCAATCTGTCATTTTTCTTGTCATAGAATTATAAAAGATTTCTTTCTGTATTACTAAAATGTATTACTGGGCCACATAGGTCAGACACATGAGGTCTTTAATTTATAGAAGTACTACTTGTGCGCTAATTGTCACTATAGTATTGATTGACAAGTCCCAGATCAAAGTAGAATTAATATCTCTGTATAAATACCCACAATAAAAGGGCAATATTACCCTCCATGTAGTGCATCGGGCAGTAGAGAATGATTCATTCAACTTGTAAATATTACCTGTAATTTCAATTTGCTTTCAGATAATTGTATTTTAATATTTAAAAAATCCTCCTACTTTGTCTGTATGAAACTGCTAAGTGTTGTTATTTTTTAAAACGTATCCCTGAGTGATTATTCCTGGACAAGACTCATGAAACATTTATCATTCTATTCAATGTCATAATGATCACATTAGGATTCCCGGCTCTGATAGAGAAATAACGCAGAAAAAATTCTCTCCGAGTGTAAACTGCAGGCAGCGTACATATGAAGGTTTTTAATTCTGCATATTTGCCAAAACATTGCTTACCTTCCTCCTGAACAAGCTTCCTTGGCACTATAATGCAGTTTTTAGTCTCTCATTTTCTGTTTTATGTTTTTATAATTAAAACATAATATTTATCTTTCCATAACAGAAGGCTGCCTTACTGGGTAGACAGACTATTTGAATATTAATATTTTAAATACATGAACATAATATCTCTTTGACTGTTCAAGAACGTCCCATTTCTAAAATGGAGGCTCTTCTTATTTAATTGTCTCTTCTATGTATGCAGTACTCAATCAAACCTTCATGGGGGGATGAGTTTAAAATAGGAAATATTTAAATGTGTATTTTTTCTGACTCCTAGTCCAGCTTTATGACATGAGCCACAACATAAAGTCAATTCTGAAAGGGACATCTGAAAACCTTTTGTAGAAGGTGGAAAGTCTAGAAGACATTTCTGTGGACAATGTTGGATTATTACTGGGGCCTGCACACTTTGATGCAACCGTGGCTTTGTAGGGAAATAAATGCATAAACATTAAGCATAGGTATGTCTGACATCAGAAATTGTTTTAACCATGTTTTTCTTTTGTCATTGTTGTTGCTGGTTTCCCTTGGCCATCCTGTAACACTGAATTCTTCTCAAATAAAGGGTATATTTAAATAAATTATGCTGACATATGAATGTGTAGTTCTGTGCACTGTTTGAGCAAGTTAAGTTGAGGAATGATTGAGGTTGTTCCCATGTGAAAGAGCAACTGAATACATTGACCTTTGGTTCATTAAATATGGAAGACCAGCCATATGATACCATGACAGAAGAATTGCTTAACACAAGGGACTGCATGGGCCCTGGAATGCAAACTAAGGACATGAAAACATGAAAAGAGATTTTCTTTTATAAATCACAGATTGATTCTAACATGAATCCAGAGGAACATTAAATCAGCTGTTTTAGTTTTTTTTTTTTTTAGGTAGCCATTTAATCTATGCTGGGGCACATTCATTACTCAGCTATGTGCTTCCATTCCATACTTACGCCTAACCCTATTGACAGACTACATAAAAAAAGCTTTTGTGTAAGCATCACAGCCTTGACATGAGGCAGATAATGACATGAAAAGTTTGCTTCAGTTTTAGCGATAGTCATCTCCTAATCAAAGAGCAAAAAAACGGGGGAAAAATTTTAAGTCCAAGGATTAAGATCTCCATTTTTTTGCTTGTGCATTCCAATTGTTCTTAAAATATTTGGCAATGTCAATTAGTAACTGAGCAGAGCTAGCTGATGAACACAATTTTCCACTAGACTGAGCACCCTATTGTTGTCGAGCTAACAGCAGATTTCTGAGGTCATTATCATTCCCTGTTAGCTCTGCCCAGCTGCTCCACTCGGCTCTAGCCAAACTTTACACCGTGGCTCAGGGTAGCAGGCAGCAACAGGGGGCTGGGAAGGGAGGAGTGAGAAGCTGGCTTAACACTCAGAGAGAGAGAGAGAGGGAGAGAGGGAAAGAGGGAGGGAGAGAGACAGAGAGAGAGAAAATGAGAGACACAGAGAGAGAGAGAGAGAGAGAGAGACAGAGAATCATCACATCTTGCAGCAGGAAACAGAAAGTAAAAACTTTCTAAGATATTGGAGCAGGAAAATCCGCTTTCTAGGCTGACTTCCTGCTGGCCGGGCCAACCATCTCCCCTCAAGGACCTTTGCTTGCAGGCTGGGGAAGACACTGGCTAACTGAATAGACCACAGCAAATTGAAGTTATGTAATTTCCACCACAAATATGTTCAAAGGCTTTTGGGGGGTAGTGAGATGAGGGGACAGCCTGTCAAGAGATTAAGAGCAGAAAATTAGCTCATTCATAGATTTTCTTCCCTGCAATATGGTTTTGTTGTTGTTTTATTTTGTTTATTCCATGAAAATGGGCAAAAAATGTAATAATATATGAAGAGAAGTTGGATTCTTGGCTTTAAGATCAACATAGTATACAAATCCTTGCTCACCAGTTTCCATAAAGAGGACCCCTATTAATGATTTTAAAGAACATGTTGGAGTCTTGATTTGAGTCAAAGGTAGCCTGTACGAATATTAAAATCCTCTCACTAGAATTGGAGATAAATATCTGAATTGAAGTGACAGGACAACCTTTAAGTTATGGAGGATAATTAGAAAAAGCTTCTTCAAGCATTTTACAGAGCTTGGTAAAGCTCAGCCCAGTATCACTGAATGAATTGGCAGAATGGCATTCTAAAATGATTGACTGATTGTAAGGAAGTAAGTGGAGTTGTAGCACTAAGGGGTCTACTCTAATGTTTTAGCGTAATTAGCAATTGGGGTTGAAGATGGCTCATTGCTCGTTTTATTTCTAGGAATTTTGCATTCCAATTATAAGCTGGCCTTATACCCAGTCAGAAATACATATAATGTCAATTTATTTTTGTTTACTTGCCACATAACATAACTTTACATTAACTTTAAATTGGCTAGATATTGAAACTTTTGTCCATACCTGTAAAAAATACATTGATACACATGTATATATGTGACGCAAAATATTGTGTTTTTTTATATCAACAATACATTATATATGCTTTTCTAGAAATAGCTTATATTAAATATTTAAAATATGTGACACATATGCTAAATAAAGGCCTGGAACAAACGTTTACCCAGCCGTCACAAATTACAATCCCATACACTTGATGGGAGTGTTTTTATTTTTTATTCTGTCTTATTCCTGAGGCTGCCCCAATGACAAGAGCTGTGTTTCTAATTTGCAGTTGGCGGATGGGCCTCAGTCTTGATTTGGTACAGACCAAAGTATATATTTATTCCATATGGGAAAAGGGCTGCTAAGGGATAGAGCAGGTAAAGTAACTACGGAGATCTTCTCCACCAGGTTTCACAGACCATCTTCAGCTAAGTAAATAGTCTGGGTTCTTTAGGAAAGAGAGTGGAGACAAAAATGTGCTATATTAATTGAATACAACACATATTTTACCCAAGGGAATTCTTTAGACTTGTGTTTAGTGCCACCCATGTGCTCAGATGTGCCGCAGTACATTTCCCAAACCGTTGATGTTTTACTCAACCACCAAATACAGCTTACCTCCCCAGATATAACATACTGTACATGCTGCTCCATGTTTGCAAGAGATTTGCAGAGGCTTGTGCTGTTGTGTGTATTAGAGCTATGAACATCCAGGCATTTGGGAAAGTGCTTACAGCAAAGCTGCAGCGGGTGCAAGACTATACTAATGACCTGGCAAGGGTTCAGCGCTTAGTATTACATAATGTACTAACCCGCCAGTTCCTCATCATTTATTTTATTTTTTTTAAAGGTCACTTATTACTCTGTAATAGTGAAAGAGCTGGCTCACTCCCTATGAGCATCTGATCTGGCAAGGCAGGTGCATGATGCTTACCGTCAGCGCTCTGCCACGCTTAACTTCTGAGAAATCATATAAATAAAACATCCAACTTGATAAGATAGTGCTTAACACAACCCATGCCCTTCGTTGCATTGCTGAAACAGTGTTGGATTTTAATATTGTACAATAAAAAATGTATTTATTCTAGTTTAATTTCAACCAGTCCAGCAGATTCCCATTTAAGCAAGCTCTCCCCCTACTGGTACATAATACGGCAAATGGTTATCAATCTGTGCTACACTGCAGGCGGAAATGTTTGTTATCTTAGTTAAAATAATAATAATAATAATAATAATAATAATAATAATAATAACAACAATATTGATAATAATAGTAATACTACTAGAAATGAAAATAACACAAATTGACAATAGCACAATGTATAATTGCTGTTGTTTTGTAGATGTTTTGCTTGAAAATACCACATTTCTAGATACATATTCGTCACGAAGTACAAAGCTGTAGCTACAGCAGGATGAAAGGGAACGTTTCAGCATTCATGTCTTTTCAGTACTTGGTTATGAATCTCACTTCTTAAACGTCTACTGTATTAAAAATCTGGCAATATTGTGATGTGAATGACTCCAATGCAGAGAACTTTAACAAACCATTTACGCATTGGATATAGGTGAAATTAAACACTTGAGAGCTCCAACCTTTTCAAACTTATGCTAATAATCATCTCTGTGAACAGTGACAACAAAAGAGACAGCTACTTTAATTTATTTCAGATTGGTGTATAGAACATTAAAATACACCATGAAAAAATGCAGACCCTTTGACTTTCCATTCAAGAAAAAAAGTTTTATCTTTCCACACAAAACATCATGATACCTGTATAAATATATCAAAATGAAGCTTCTTTAAATGATGAAAGCTCATTTGCTTCAAGTAAAACTCTTTTACTTTTGTACTTGCCAGATGTACATTTTAATATGTTCCCAGAAGCTTTTTTCCTCCACCTTTATATATTCAAAAGCTATATGTCTAATCCCACTTGCCTACCTGTAGAAAGTTTGCATTACTTGTGAGCAGCATCAAAGCACTGCTAGCTTCTTGCAGCTGCCAACCATCTTGTCCCCTGTTATTAGACATCCAGCTGTCAGAAAAGCAGAAGGAAAAAGAGGGAGGAAATCTCTCACTAACCATATGGTACAAAGTTCTGCTTTACTACAGCACTCTACACATTGATCAGTGCTGCTCCGTAGGCTAACTAATGTGTCTCATCACCTTCTTAATATTGTGTTCGGAAATGTTTTCCTAAGAAAAAAATAATAATGCTAATGTTATGTACATTATGGATATTAAGGAAACATCCTGCATGCATATATAAATATATATATATACACACACACACATATACATTCTGGATTTTATACCTTCTGTAGATGTTATGAAGCTTTCTTGCTTCATTATATTCCTTCACAATAAAAACACTAATATATACATTCTGTATCCATGGTAATGTATAGTAATAGTACTATCAGTGTAAATATTACTACTGGTACTATTAAAACTACTAGCAGTATCCCTACTACCTCTTCTGTAACTTATTGTTTTAATCGAGTTAAATGATTTCTAAATTAAAAAGAAATGTCACTAATTGTACACAAAGCACATTCATGTATTTTAATCTAATAATATAGCAGAAATGTGCTTTAAGGTTGGTATATGAATGGAATTGTATTCTGTAATTGGCGAAAAAAACAAAATAGTCAGGGCACAAATCTTTCCTCAACCAACCTGAAACACATGCTATTAAAATATGAGCTGCAAAGATTAATATAGCAATAACATCATTTTGGAGGGACAGTAATGGTAATGGCCCCACTGGGTCTTTAATGACTGCTGTGCCCCAAACAAAATGAGGTAATTAGTATTATCATCCATATATCAGCTTATACGCAGTGTATATTTACGTATCCTTTCCGTCAGCGGAGTAACTGAAGGAGGGCTGAGCTTTAGTAAACAGGAATCTGTCAGTGGCAGTTAAAAAAAACTCCTGCCATTCTTAACTGGTTTGAGCTCTGACATTAATTTGAGATTCAAGGAGCATGTAATGGAAGCATTCTGATTGGCCATATCAACAGGGTTCCTTGGGAGAAAACTGCTAAATGAACACAGTCTTCAAAGTGGCATTTTTCAAAGCTGGGTAACTGATAATATGTAGGTGCCTATTCACTCCCAATATCCACTTAAACTGCACTTGTATTAGGAAGCAAAACTAGTACTTTTTCTATTTATTCAAACAATTGGCAAAGAGGTATTTTTTCCTTTCAGTTCTGTAAAGATTGCAGTGCTAGAAAGGAGAAATTGATCCATTAAAACCTTTAAGTGTAGATTTTATTTTTTCCAGTTCTTAAATCCGTGCTCTGTTTCCAAGTTAACTGATTAGACGGAAGGGACCAGACACAAGATACAAATGCTGTGAGTGATATTCTCAGCGAATGCGAGCAAAGATATCCCAGTATTTGAACACAGACCTGTTACCTCAATGTAAGCCATGTTTGTCGGCCACTAGCTTTTGTAGACATTTTGACCCACAGTTTATTTCTTTTGCACTAAGCCTATTATAAAATCAATAAACAATTTTTTTTTTTTCTAATTCTTTTTCTCCTCTGTATATCCTCTAAGCCCTATAAGAGGACTCTATCTTAGAAAGGAAAAAGTAGAATGTGTAATTCATTTCTTTACAATAACCTCCTCTTCATTGTTAATGAACGCTGCCACACTGCTTATTAATAACCTTAATATTCACTTAATGTAAATGCTGTACTTCCATTCAAAGTTTAGTTTTTTGGTGTAAATATAATTTGTATTGGTGAATTTGTGCCTGCCTATTTTGAAAGCAATGATTTCTCTAGCTTTTTTGGGGGAAAAGAGCAATCTAGCTTCAATTTTACAGTGTAAGAGTAAGGTTAGTTACTGGAAAGAAGTTGTGTTATAAGATGACAGATGCTGCTCATGAAATCATGAAGTAGTTCTTAGTGATTTTGTAATTCAATATTGTGGTCAGTTTTAGTTTGTAGCTGTAATTGTTTTATCAAGAAAATGAAAATCCGCAAAATCTGCTAAATTGAGAAGCATTACTAACCGACATTTTAACTCAATCTTCTTTCTTATGATGCTTTCTTTTCAAATTATACACAAGGCAAAACCTTTAAAATGACAGAAGGTTGTCTAATTGCCACATTCTGAAAAAGTAATAACCCTCGTGATAAAATCAGTAAACACCGACTGTGACGGTTGATTTTTCAAATAATAATACAATACAATACAATTTATACATTTTAATTTTTGCTGTCAGATTATAAGCATTAAGATGGAAAATATAAAGCAATTTTTTTCAGTATTCAATAACTCAAAAGTGAAAATGATTGTAACGCAAGTTAGTTAAGTAAGTCGGTTTTCTTTGTCCTTTTTAAAGGGGTATTTGAAGAGTTCTTGTAATTAAGGATAATCATCAATAATTGAGCTTTTGCTAATGAGACATCCTTGTACTTGCAGTGCTCATATGAGGTCTCGTCCTCAAGGAGACTAGTGTGGGTAGATGAAGATTCTCTGTGTGCTTTGCTGTGCCAGACTTACACAATTCCTTTACAGGAGGTTACATTTGAATGTACCTTGTTTGCAGGTTTTGCCAAGCTGTTGTAACCAGTATGACGGGCTCGGCTCTGCTTAGTCTTGCACCCTTGCCACTGAGGGAGACCTGTAGACCATCTGAATCACCTAATTTACTTACATGAAACCTGGAGGCAGATAATTGCTTTATGTTTTGTCATATAAATTACATAATATATACACATTTATGCCGTATGCTACAATTTTTATTTCCTGCCAAAGGCCCAGCTCATTATGGGCTTCGGTGTTACAGTGAGCAGCTGCAGATTTACACTCGCAAACCTATGTTGATGCCATGGTTAACATTTTGTGGCTATATTTGTTAATTCTTTGGACAGGCAAGGGAGCTAGAATGGTCCATGATACTCTTGGACACACGACAATCCCCATGTGTCGGTTCAGAAACAATGACATTGATGAAGAACATTGTAAAGAAGAAAGCATATTAAACAGGTTAGGAGGTGATGACACTATTAAGACCATATAATGTGTCCTTACAGACATATTTGCATTGTGTCCGGAGTCGCTGTATCAGTTCTGGAGTCCTAAAGAGAACACTTTATACTCTTTCCTTATTTCCTCAGGGAGAGACATTGACCTCATTTGTGAGGACAATAACCCCCTTGACTTTGTGGATTAAGACATGAAACCTTTGTGGATTAATTAGGTTTAGAGCTGAATTCATTTAGCTATGCTGGAATGCAAAACTTGGGCGAGCTGTAGTTACAATTATGCTTTTAATACTTACTATTCACACTAACATGTTTTGATCATGTACATACATGTATGATCCTACATATGGAAAACCCTGATTGCAAAACATTGTTGATATCCAAGAGTTTAAACACGATCATCACTTTCAACCTATGCAATAGGTCAGCATATCTACAAAGTGCATCTTAACAGGAAGATATTGCAAGCACAGTACTAATGTGATCATTTAGGGGGAATCATTTTGTTTTTGGTGTCTTCATAACATAGCTTTAGATGTATGTGTCTCTAAATTCAGCATTATTGCCATTCAGTTAGCTAACACCTTTTGTTTCAGTAAAGAGCATATGTTAATTTTATTTGTATTTTTGCAACTCGTGTGAAAAGAGCTGTTACCACAGATTTGTATACAAATAAAGGAACCGTTTATGCATGGAAGAAAAAAAAAAAACTGAAAACTGCAAAATCATGCATCTGTGTTTTATTTTTAATTATTGATTCGGCAAACTCGTGCCTTTTTAAATACTTAAACACATTATATATGCATTTTTTAGAAGCGTTTTAAGATTATGAAAGGAAGCATTAAATATGAGTCTGGAATTTAATATTTGTTTACCATACACATTCCTTAGAGTTATATGGTTTCTTTTTGTATTTGTGCTTATATTACAGGACATATTACTTATTTTAATTAATTTTTACAATATCTCAGACAGTATAGCAAGTAAATGTCAGCTCCCCCCTTCTCTCTCTCTTAACTTAATTCAGTTTTATGTTAATGGAAACCCAAACAAAGACCACTATAAAGAGCCAACTGTCACATGTTTCCCCTTACAGTGAATGAGGCAGATTGGATCACAATCATTTTCCTACATAGGTTTCCCCAGAGAATTCCATTTTGTATATCTGCAGACTTAAATGTACCAACAATTAGGGACTGGGTGGTGCGGCATTTGTCCGCTTATAAGGAGTTTGGCTGTTCCCATTAGGGACAAGGGTTTAGCTCATGCTTAGGATCAGGAGCCTAACAGTTCCTTGCATCTGGTGGGCGTTTGTTACCTAAGACTCCCGCTAAGTCCTGGTAGATCTACGGGAGCCCCTTGAGGACAAAATACCACATCACATTGCTGCCACAGGTGACATTTTATCATACTAACACAGTCTTCAGTGGGCCAAAATCAGGTATTTACTATTAGACACAGAGATGACACGCAATCACAAGAGGATTCAGAGGGACAGGATAGAGGAAAAGAAATCCTATTGTGTTGTGCTCTGAGCTCATCTTCCCATTTCATGCATTTCTGGTCTTCAAGAACACTAGAAAACAAAAAATAGAACTGGAACTTCAAATTGAGAAGTTTGTAGGTCATTTCTGTATTATATTTTCCTTAAACAAACTGTAATGGCAGCATGTAATGGCAGCATGTCAATAAAGCTATTTCTACAAAGTTTATTTTTAGTCTCAGTAAACCATGATGCAGTTGCACCATAAAGGATGTTTATATATAGTTATAAACTTCAAACTTCCAGAGACTTATCTCTTTACTAAGCCACATCTAGTTACTCGTAACTGCTTTTAAGACGTGAATATAACACTGTATATGTTTTTTCTTGTTTTGTTTGTTTGCTTGTTTTTGCTCAACACATAAGTAATTGGTTCTCCAATAAAATAGAAATAGGCATACCTGATTTCCATTTTGAGCTTGTTAGCTCACGAAGCTCCGCAATGGGTAAAACTGAATATGTTATATTGGTTAAAATAAATAAATAAATAAATAGATGTAAAAGTGAATAAATAAAAATTGGAGGTGTAGGCCTATATATACACTGAACAAATTATATTACAATTGATTATGTTCAGATGAATGTTGGAAAATAAATAAATGTCAGGGCTGGTAATCTGGCACATAGAAATACTTGTGGGTGTTGCACCCCACGTCTTGCAAATCCTAGCAACACTACTATTTCAGGGGCACTGTGCTGTAAGAGGTGCCATCTGGTTACTTTACACCAGGGTTGTGGCTATATATTGACACAGGATGCTGACTTGGAAATGTTCACCTTGTCTAAATTTGAGATTTCTCAATTCATCTCAGAAATCACCTTCATAAAACAAAGGGCCATTTTCATTTTCATCTTTAATAGTACCTATAAGTCAGTCTTTCTCAGTGATTTGGAAAGAGCTTGTGATCTATTATTTTTGTATTCTTTAAAAAATATATAGATTTTTTTACAAACACCTCTTGGTTTCTGGGACACAGAACAGTGCTGGTGAGCTGGTCAGTGTGACCTTGATAAACTTTGTCAGCAGCTTTAAAACAGTACACAATTTATGCACTGCCAACATCTGAATCTTGAAGAATGATAAACAATGCTCTTTAGTAGCACTGCTGATGAACAAGACCCAGTTTTAATATCTCATCACATTTAAACTACTGTCTGCTCACAAAAAAACGTAGCCCCTAGATTTTACCCTGCAAATGTTTCATCCTCTCTATATGTTTATCAGCTGATTTATCTCCCACATGTTTATCTGTCTTTAACAGACTGCTTAATGAAGATTATTCAAGTCTCCAAATTAAGTATGAATATCTAAATAGCAATGAAAAAAATACTTTTCTTTAATATTGTCAAAGGCTTTCTTTTTTGCATTTAACCTTCTTTCTCTAGCGTTTAGTCTTTCAGCTTATGATATTTTATTTATCCTTTTTTTTCTTTTTTTCTTTTTTTTTTTTGCTTAACCTCAACTTTAAAGGGATACATATTGCTTTCAACAGCTTGATTGGAAATGAATAGAAATAAATTAACTTTTAATCCTGTAATTATTAGGTAATATTTAAAGTGCCTGGAGTATTATTAACAGACTAATTTATATGTATTCCTCCTCTTACCCATGGGTGTCAGATTTAAATATATAAAATCTAAATATTGTGATTCCCCCCATTAACAAATTATTCTGACCTTTTCTTAGTTTGTTTATTCTACTCAATGGTTGTGATCTGATTGACTTCAGAGGTGTTTCATAACATAAACTTTTCTTTTTTTTCTTCATCCTTCATTCCATGTTATAGGTTACAGGGAATGTAAATATTACTTAGGAGACAGCAATAGATATTGGATTATTATATAAGATCTCCCTTTGCCCTACAGCATGTCTTTCAGGACATCATGGTATCTGAAACTCTTCACGGATTTGTCTGGTATCCTGAAATTAAAGCCATATAACAGAGATTGATGGCTCCAGCCTAATCTTGTTAAACGTATTGTTTTAAAATACCAGCGACCCTTATGCAGAATCCTGGTGCAGTTAAAAGATCAGGTCTTCAGCTCCCACCTTCCTTCCAATCTGTTTGTTTTCAAAGCAAAAAATTGGCTCAAATCCTAGGTATCACGTATCTGACCATATTTCAAGCTGAAATTAAGTATGTAAAAACCTTTCCTTTAAAGGTCAGACATTAGTGCTGGTAAAAATTGATCTGTGGATTTATGAATTTAGCTTCTGTTAGACCTCCTTTGTAATAGAAGATTCAGTCAGAAGCTTAACATTGCATTGTTTTCCTTTGACAACGTATCCACGAGACCACTGCAGCTGTTCCTGTACTCACAATGGCAGATTAATTAACACAATCATATGCTGTTGGCTTCTACTCAATATGCAGGTCTGCAGTGGGATAGATAGGTAAATCCTATACATGCAGTGGAGACAGAGAATATAGTATGATGGTTTCATAACTAGATATATTTTGTTTCTGACTGGTCAACTCCAACCAGGGTCTAATTGACTGAAGAATTTCAGAGTAAATATTTCAGAGGACAGTTCCCAATATATTCTTTCTAGCAGCTTGCTTTAGAACAGCCGCCACTAATAGCCCTCTCTCTAATTGAGATTCTACAGACCATTCCCCCCCTTTCTTAGTTAGTTCTCTGACATTTTAAACTGTCTATTATTCTGGTCTGCTTTCAGGTACATCGCTGTGTAAATGGCAAGTCAAAAAATTATGTATCTTTTTCATACAGTTATCCATCAAGGACTATTAGATGATTGGTCTTACTGCTTAAATCATTATAGAATGCTGTGCTCTTTTTAGGATTAAACAGATTGCTTACCACTACTGTCATTTATGTTTTCATTTTCTTTTATTCCTTTAACATTAAACCATTGCCTATTTTCATTAACCCCAAAAGTGCATGCAATAATTACTGTGCTGTCAAGTATTGGTAAAGAGACAGTAAAAATACAAATTATCGTTATTATATATGTTTGGTTTTAAATCTTGATTTTAGTTGCAGTTATTTGTATTTTATATTAACACAGCATACCAAGTGCATGTGTGCATCAGGCTTTAGATGTCTACACTTTTAAATTATTTATTTTTTTAGAAAGGCTTATTAACAACTGTAGTTGGTTCATCTGTTGTGGTCACTCTTTTCTATTATCTGAAATATTTATAAAACTTAATTCCCTGCCATCAGGATCATTTCCATCTCTAGCTAAGCAGTTTATGTGTTATTTTGAGTGTTTGTGTCGGTGTGTTTGTGTGTATGTATCTGTGCGTTATTGTGTTTGTGTGTGTGTCTGTGTGTTTGCATGTGTCTGTGTGTGTTTGTATCTGTGTGTTTGTATGTGAGCAGAAAGGGTAAGAGCCTACTTCCTCAGATAACCTTTTGAAGTATTACTCCGTCACAAAATGTCTGCTGTTTTTATTTTACTGGGATGAAGTAGATTTAAAAACTGCCACAAAACTAAAACTTCAATTTAATGACAGTAATCTGAAGTGAGATTCTGGCTCCTTTTAAAGGAAACAATCTGATTTGAAACAGCTCTGGTATCCTCAGAGGTTGGCCAGGCTCATTTGATTTAATGACCTATTTCCTTTACTTGTGCCACATGCAGTTAACACAAGTAAAGGTGCCCAAAGTCCTTCTGTTCCAATGCAGAAGCTGAAAAGAGAAAGTAGCAGCTTTGTTGGGCCACACAATATGTCAATCTGATTTAAGGTTGGCAACAGTGTCAGCATGAGTTAACAGGTTTAGGTTAGTCAAAATGAGACGATCACCATGGTTGCTTTTCCTGTCTGATGTCAAGTTTAAAAGTGTTGATTACTCCCTTATGATAGCTTTTTTTAAATGTTATTAGTCACACTATTTAAGCCTTTACTGTGGTCTTAGTAACAGCTGAAGTAGCAAATCATATTGCTTATGGGAAATACAAGTTATAGATACCTAGATTTTGTGACATATTCAACACTGCAAGACTAAGGAAGAGTCGCGGCTGCTTGTCTTAATCTGACCACGAAGAATCTGACGGAATTAAAGCCGTCAATAAAACCTTCACATTTTTCTTTGGTCCCACAGTCTCATACACAAACGTTACTGTAAGTACATAAAGGACTTCAAAAAACACGTACATTTAATGTAGGAAGACTTTACTTGCAGCTCAAGTTTACGTTAGCCATAGACTTGGTTTTCAGTATGCCGTTATGCCTTTACTAAATTTGCTCTAGGCCTGCCATAATGAAGCCCTTCATCTAAGAGAAAATATAACTGAATACGCTCGAAAAATAACGTCAAGTTAATTAATTATTCATGTTGAAAATCCTCAACCTTGATTTCTGTATAACTGTATGGTTATGGACTCCACATAATTATGTTTCTTTATTCGATTTTGCCTTTCACTACTAGGTTTATTTAGATATTTATAAATATATAAGATAGTGCTTAGCGGGACAATTTATTGCCCTCATATTGCAGATATACAGATCCAGATTAATTTGTAATTAGTCTTGAGATGTTGAGCCTCTGTAGATAAAGCCCTCTAACTTCCATTTGTGATTCCATAAATGCTGATCACTTAAAAGAACAAATGCTTAAAGCCTGATAAAAATAACTTAAGCCAGAATTATTTTGTTCGCAGACAAATGCAGACACATATGTTGAATGCTGCAGCAACTCTGTAGCTTAGAGTAAATTAGTTTAAAAAATTGTTATTGTTTAGTTGTAAACATTTACAATGTGTTGGATCTATATAATAGAATTCTAGTTATTGCTTAAAAGTCTGTTTCTGTATTATTGTTCTTCTGCGCAAACAGTGTCATAAAAAGGACAAAGGAAAAGAAATAGTCTCACCCTTCCAGCTGAAACATTTATATTTCATTTTCAATATCTAGCCATGTAAATTTCTTCAGATTTAGGTTCACATTAATTTGCACCAAATGTCAGATATCTTCTACAGATAAAAGATGTGACAAGTAGAAGACATAAGGTTTTGTGAAAATACCAGAATAGTTTTAGTCATATAAGAAGTCTATTAATAGTTGAGTCATCAGCAATGTTCTGAAATGGCAAATTGTTAGATCCCCAATGGTGATTATTATTCTCTGTCAATGACCTTCATAACAGATTAACATTCTTAGAGCGGAACAGTACATGATCTTTAATAGGGATATGTATGGGGTGAGATATTCTTCCCATCAGTGTTGTAAACTTATAAGTGTGAAGTGGTGATACTGTATAAAATACAGAGCAAGGGGATGTGTGTTTTTGTATTGATTTTCTTTCATTTTCAGACAAAGAGCATTTTTATTATGTTAATGTCACAATATCGCAGGGTTATTTTTGCATGGATTATTTAACCCTAAGGGTCAAATCTGATAATAGGACTGTAACTAGGAAAGGCTTTATTAAAGCCACTTTGCCAAATCATAGCTTTTAATTTATTCTGATTGAACTGCTCAAACATGAAATTTTCAAATGTTAGGAGCTATGATATAAATAATATTTTCTCCCATTTTTGAGACACTAGAATATTTAGAGACAGGAAATCACCTTAGTTTACTGCCGATACAGTGTTTACTGGTTACTGGATTAATCTCAGCTTTCCATATGTGAAGATGAATGTGAAAAAGGATAGGAACCAACCTGAATTCTGTTCTTTAAATTACTCTCCCTTATTTAATATTGATTACCCATGATTCAAAAAGGATTTGTGCATTGCACGTTTTGTAATAGAGCTATTGATCTAAAGAGAATTTCAGTGTTTCTCTTAATGCTAATTGCCTACCCTATTATGGTCAATTAGGTATTTATTTTTTGACATTAGGACTGGGTTCCTCTGCAGCTCAAACCCTATATTTGGAGGGACATTTGGCAAATATATTTGATATGAATCAACATGAACATCACCAGTTTCCAAGGCACTAGAATTGTTGATCTTGTATGGAAGAAAAACAAGATTTGGAAATGAGTGTTAGCCATTATTTTATTTTTTCTTGAACAGGTTTTAAAGGTATAGTACCTTAAACTACAATACCTCTTAAAATAATGCTCTTCTTCCAAAGACTTCTTGAAAACATCCATGCGCTTTCAGATCAGACTTGTTTACATTGCAATTGTAGTCAAAAGGCCTGTTCTTTCAATAGTCATTTCCCATAACACAGTGCATGTATGAATGATGACAATATCCAAAATGCAAGCAAAAGTTAAAAAATGCTTTACTTTAATGTTACATACTAATGCAATATATACAACAATACAAAACACACACATTTTTGGTTTTGTTTGGGTTTCTGAATCACAATTTTGGTCATTGCTCTGTAATAGTGTAGCCTTTCATGTAAGAATGGGAGCGGCCTGGTGTATATAGGCACTTTTTAAAAGCCCATATGGACCGCTGGCTCTTTCAACAGTGATTCTTAATATGACTCCATTGAAAATAGACAATTCCTCTGAAGATTAAACTAGTCAGCCTTTGCTAATGAGAAATAACCAGTTCCTGCCAAACGTGGAATTATGAATATTTACTGTAAGTAACGTCCCCAGTCGTTATACCTTAAGGTTCAAAGCTTGATTAGATCAAGCCAATCAGAAATAAATATAGAACACCTTAAAACATGACTTTCTGGGATATAGACCAGATTTGTCTTTCTCATCCAAGTCACAACCTTTGTTTCACCCACAACTATGATCAGGCTGTAGAATAATAAAGTTAGTAAAACCTCAGTGCTTCTTTAGCCTTTATTTCTTTGAAGTCTGAACAGACTTACAAAGAAAACAAAGAGGGATCGGTGCCAGGAAACTTATGGCTCCATTCCTGAGTGGAACACTCAGTGGAGCTATTCTCTTTAAGGACGGTGAGGTGCCCCTGCTGTTATTTCGGAGGATGGTGCATTATTATTATTATTATTATTATTATTATTATTATTATTATTATTATCATCATAATTATCTTTATTTTTTATTATTTAGTTTTTAATAGCAACCAGAAGACTTTGCAGCCTTTATCACCTCTGAATATATAATAAAATACATGGCATAGATTTGTGGTAAATGGATGACTTGTCAGCTTGTTGAGTGTTATATTTTGCTAAGGTTAATGTTTTATTTATGCCATACATTGTTTAAGCTTTTAATGAAACCGAAAGTGTAAATAAATCGAAGTCGTTGAGTTCTTATGTGGTTGAATTGAAGACTTTCAAAGATCTTCAGCTCGATGCCGATAGTAAAAAAACGGAAAAATAAAATAAATGACCCACATTTTTTGTTATGTTTCCTTCATTAAGCTAAAATACTGAATAAATATGGAAATGAATGTGTGTTAAAAAAATTAAAATAAAATGTTCTAAATAATTCTGGCTGTTATGAACGTCCAAAAAAATAAAAAGGAATAAGAAAAATATCTTTTTTTTTTAAATAGCAATTTTACCCACACAATTGCTAATAAAAATAAATGTTTCTGATTACTATCTATGCAGCACAGGTGCATGTTTGTTGCAAGAGAGGCATGTTCATTAATTTTCAGCTATGAAAAGTGCACTGTGCCATAAATATACAATCCAAAATGTGCAGGCTGATAAATGAATGCACAGATTGTTAATGTACCGTTGTATGGTACTGTGTTGCAGAGCTTAAAAAAACTCATGCCAAATCGGAGCTCACTGGTGGCGCAATAACCCTTTCAAGGTCTAGATTATACATGATAGAGAAAAAGAGCTGTTCTGCACATATTTTCAGAAGCCAGGGTACCAGATTATATAGAAAACACATTCCCCTCTGTTCTACAGTACCATGTGTTCTGTAATTAGATTTTTTTAACTGGTATTTACTGCCATCACTGGTATCAAAATCAGTGAACTGATTTTTGTAAATGGGCCATAGTGAAAATAGCATTTGGTGTTCAAGTGCCTTTTGGCCTTATGAGTCGTACCCTGATATTTAGCTATTAAAATCACTTTTTGAATAGTTCATATGAATCTCAGTTTCTCCCAACAGAATCCAGATAATTTTGATTTATCTGTGTGTGTATATCTATAAATATCTCTATATAGCGGTATAACATGCTTATCTGTTTCTCTGTATGTCTGTCTACCTATCCATAACAGTGTCTATATTATACAAACACAATTTCTATCAGAAGTTGTTATCGAAATGCAAGAAATAAATACGTAGAAAAACTGCTAGGGAATGCCTTTGGTGTTTTTATGTTATGATTTAAGATTTATTTATATATATAAAAAAACTTGTAACATTTGGAGAATGATAACATAGCTTTACTGCAGACAAAGGAAAATTCAGCTTAAAATGGTTGTTTTTCAGAAGCTGCAAAAATGTTTTATTAGGGGACTGCGGAACACCTGCCTTAAAATGTCGTTCTCAACATCTCCCGAATGCCATTTTGCTTAATTGACTTGGAAATGGCCCAAATGTATTGCTGAATGCAGTCTAATTAATATTAATAATAAATGCCATTATTAACATCAAAGAACATCTGGTGCTCCTGTTTACTCTGAAGCCTTATATGTAACACATTTTGTGGCTGTTTCATCTTGCAAACATTGTGCAGTAAACAGTTTTTTGCCACACAGGTCACAACAAACCCCTGTCCAAGTACTGTATTATGCGTGATGCTCATTTTAAAAAATTTAAATGTTTTCTTTGGACTGTATTGGTTGCTGCGATACCAGTGAGGGTTAGAGGTCCCTCGTGTACACCCTTCTAAAAAAAAAGTGCTTCTACTAGCATCTGTACATGGGCTACATTAGGGTTTTGTACAATAAATCAACCACTAAATAACTTTAATCTAAAATTTCATTAAGTAGTTCTTGTCAGGTAGTAAAAGCTGGATAATGCAGTGCTGTTTAATGATAATTGGTGTTTGGTTAATAAATTCTGCAAGTTCGAATTACTTTCTAGCAGTCTATAGAATGCTAGCCTCAGCAGTGTAACTAAACCTCAAATTGATTAACTTGCATGAACCAGGCGTTCACAAAGATGGCACCAGTCCAAATAAAAAAGAGAACAGCGCATCAGCCGGATGGTGTTATGTTGCTCTGGAGTAAGGAAATAAATCCCCTCAGGGTGCATTTTTAAAAGCTAATGCCTTTGAAATGATGTCATCACATTTTACTTTTTTTTTTGGTAAAGATTTCTTTCACATTTTCTTTGTATGTACACAGACCGAGGTCAGTGGTTCGAAAGGCACGTGACACATTAAAATAATGGAAAGAAGTGTCTGGTGTTTTTGTTTTTTCTGATATCACAGTATCAAAACCACAGAACAATTTAGCTCGGAAGTGTGATTGCAGGGGCACCATTAAGGAAGATTTTTTTTCTTTTTCTTTTTTTCTCATCTTCAGCAATTAATGGAAATTGGGTGTGGCTAGTCAGTGGAATGTAGTTTTTTTTTGTTTTGTCTTCCCTTAGTGGGTACATTTTTGCTAAAATGCCTCTAAATGTATGTCCATTAACGGAATATCTGTAAGTGTAAGTATTCAAATTGCACCCATGTTAAACACAAGCAGTGTTCTTTAATATCTGCAAGAGAATGAAGGTTTTTATTGTGTCACTCCAGTGCTTACTCTCAGTGGCACGGCTGTGATATGCTAGACAGCCAGGGTGACTGATGTTTATCTTTTTCCCAGATGGCTTGTATGACTTTAGTAGAATTTGATCTTTATTCTTTGTTCTGTAATGTTACATTACATTTGGGTAAGCCCATAAAAGAAAGAGGGGCTTTACAATGTTTATTCCTCTTTATTAAAAACAGGCATAGTTCCTAGTTTGGATCATATTTTAAATTTATATTTTTATGCACAGTGCTTGAGTACTATTTGGCCAGTCTGTATGTTAAAATCACCATAGGGGGAGACAGTTGCAGATACTGAATTAGGGAAACAAAGATAATTAAAATCCCTGTCATATGTGCTTTGTGTAATTAAAGTAAACAAACAAACACATACTCTCTCTCTATATATATATATATTCAAAGTATGCTATGAAATATGAAGTAGGTGGTAATACGTTTGGAACACTTCTGACCAAGGACAATGAAAATGATTGTTTTTCTTTAAGTAAGGTCAGTCTGTATGGTATATTAAAACAATAATTTCCAATGTGAAGATAAACGAAATACTGCACAGCGATGATTTTTCTTTGAACAAAAAATGTAAATACTAAAATAAAATAAAAAAATCAATATGTAGAAAATAGTTATAGGTAGTGGGTTATCATGCATCTCTCTGCTCCAGACACTTTCCTAAAAGACTATGTATAATGTATGATGTGACCTTCAAATGTCATAAATGTGTTGTGCAATAAACTGTCAATATTTGTGGTTATAAGGTACTAGATGACTTTTACAATAATTGGAACAGCCATATTAAAAGCCTGGATCAGTCAGCTGATTAAAGACAAAGACATGGGCCAGCATTCACGGGGGACTTTTTTCCTGCCAGTTACTAAATGAAAAGATATTGCGAGGTGTTTTTGGTTGCTGTGTCCAAAAATACAAAAGCCTGGTCACACTGGCTGCTGAAAAGAATATCAATGTATTCAAAGTGATTGCAGACAGACACTGACATAGGTTATGAGTTCTTCATGTAGTTTGTTTCCTTTGAGCATAGTTGTGTAAGTCTATTGATTTTAGTTAGCAGAGGGGGAAGAAATTGTGTGAGTGAGATCAGTCGTAAAAATTAGGATGCCAAGATGCTGATTCTGTCCTTTTTTTTAAAGTTCTTAACATTAAATAAATAAATAAAGAAACATTCTAGGATGAAGAAAGCTTTGATTCTCTAAAATAGTTGTCTAAGTGGGTTGATCCATTCAAATGCATTCCCCCACATACTATATCATGTGCTGCTGAAAAATAACATTTTTAACCTTATTTGTGTTTTCTCCTGTCATGTGCTATTTGACTTGCAACACAGGAATGGAATGGCATGGATTGTTGCCAATAATTGTGCATTTTCAGTAGGAAATTGTTATTCAATGTTTCCACATACAGTTCAGCATGCTCTATTTTTTATTATTATTCTTATTCATTCTTTTTTACAAACCAGGATAGAATGTAGGATATGATTTTAAGGGTTGCAAACTAAGGAAACTGTGGGGTCCAATGTTGAGGATTTAACTTTGTAAGTTTGCATTCATAGCTTACCATGCTGAAATTAATTATAATAATCTTTCTTGTGATATTCTCACACAATTTATGTTTAAAGTGTATTCTTCCAGGCAGGTCTGCACATTACACCCAAGATGAATTTGGAATAAGGGTCAAACTACTGAAACATCTGGACTCAATTGTATTAGTACCACACATACAGGTCTAATCAATGCCTTGCTCCTCTATGGGTCTACACAGAAACTTTCTGTAAACTGAACAAGGTTTCTAAATATAAATATTAAACAGTTAAATGTCTCCTACCTATTAAAAAAAAAAATACAATGTAAAGTGTGTATTAAATTGGTGCTTAGTAACTCTCACAGTTCACAGTTCTTTATACAGTGTGCATTCCAGCTAAGAGTCTGTTTTTTTATTTTTATTTTGTTTTGAGCTCTTGTAACATCTGAGTAACACAAACTATCAAAAACCCTGGATGTTCTCTCGGATGCTATTTTGCCAGAACTCAACTCACATCTAAATTAGTAATAGTTCACTAAGGTTTTGACTTTTTTTATCTCCAACGGAAGAAACATTACATATCAAAGTCAGTGACTCCAACAAATAAAGCCCGCTGCTGACATAGCCATTTCTTTTCTTGTATTGTTCATTTCAATACAATCCACCATATGCTACCAGAAGATGATGATAGCAAGGATAAAAGAATCGGATAGGGGGAGAAAAAAAAAGAGAAAAACTGAAAGCTTATGAATTGTCAGCATTCTGTCATGTTGAAATGGGGAAAAATAGCTGTAGTATTGATGTGTTTGACTTTGTGTAGTGTTAGCAGATTTAGCGCAAACAATTTCTGACAAGTGCTGAAGTGACGCGAGACCCTGTCTGTGTTACAGACGCCGGGGAAGAAGTAGCAAAGCCAATTGGGGTCCAGCAGCCTTCCCTCGTTAGAGACAGGGGCCTGGGATCGGCGATGAAGGACTGTCCCTACTGTGGAAAGACATTCCGAACATCTCATCACCTGAAGGTCCATCTGAGGATACATACAGGTACGGAAGAATGACACGCAACAGTGCAAATAGTGTACGGAGAGAGTCCTCAGCCCTGCTTCTAGGCATCTACAGGGATTCTTGGAATTTATTCCAGCTAACATTCCAGTTTCTTTAATTCGAGAAATTATTGGCTAAATTAGAATATTCTGTAGCGACCAAGTTCAGACAGAAAACCTATTTTAATACCCTTCCCTTCCTTTATGGAAATGCTACATAATACATAACATTACTACTGATTGAAGACACTGACAAACAAGAAGAATCGGGGGCTCCTCAGGAGTAGGGTGTGAGACCACTTGTTAATTAAATGCAGCACCTAAGGGAAATTCTCCAATGACCTGCTTTTCCAACCCATGCCATCCCAGTCCCTTGTGGCCTGTCTTTCGCCATCCTACTTTGTTTGCCATGGAAAAAATATATTCAGAGTCAAGGATTGGAGATGTTGAAGTCATAGACATCAATGAATGCACAAAGTTTAAGATTGGTGTCTGGGATTGGTTTATTGTTGACTTTGGGGCCTTTAAAATATATATATATATATATATATATATATATATATATATATATATATATATATATATAAAAACCAGCGCTACTCACCCTGACTAAGATTAATAAAAAAGTAAAAGAGCATCAGGAAACTTAACATGTATGCTTTGGTTTAAGAGCCTTTGAATCCAATTTTTGAGCTCTGCTTTTGTCTTCATCCTTTGAATTTTTAAAATAATAATTTAATCTATTTATTTATTTATTTAAAATATTTACTTTGCATTGTAACTGTTTTTCAATACACCCAACATTGCTTGCCATATCAGCAGCAGGAATTTGTCTTCACAACATTTAATTTTTTTAAAGCTCAGAAATCAATGCAAATGTACAAATAACAAAAAAAAGAAAAGAAAACAGACCACCCAAATAGTGCTATCCTTGTAATAATGAGTGCATACTTCTACTATGTAAGGAAGTTAACTGCTGCAGTATCTCAGAAGCTCGCTATATAGTAAGATTAGAATTTTCATTGAAACAGAACATTTTCATTAACTTTTAGAATGCTATTTATGCTCAAAATGACTGTCAGTAGCAGCTCCAATTTTGTGAGATTTTCTGAATATTTACATAATTATAACTTACTTAAGTTATAAGTGCATTATAGGGGAATTAAAATATTCTTCAAAACAATTAAAATAAACTATACTCTAGGCCCAGTAATATATTTAGCAGTTTTATATTTTGCTAAAAGTGTTTGCTATTATAGATATATTAGGGATAGTTGTATTATATTGATACTTTAATTCTCATACATGTTAGATAAATGCAAATTCTAACCAAACAAATATGACATCCTACCAAAAGCAAATCCCAAAAAGTACAGTATTGTTTGTATTTCCAGAATCTGCCATTGCATTGCTTACTACCACTGTTGTAGTATACGATGTTAGATTAATGACTTCCTAAAATTTTGTTGAAAGGAATTAACTGAATTTAAATTTCTCTAAAAGTTAAAGAGCTAATGTTACAGTATTAATTTCCTCCCGAACACTGAGTGGGAAAATATCCATTAGTGAAATTAACTACAGTTTCTAGGTAGCTAACAATGTGCAGTATACAGTGGGGCACAGCTAATGAACACTGCAGTGGGTGATATTTCATTATACAAATTAATGCTCACATTTTAATGGGAAAGTCACATAATGAATCTAGGCTTCAGTGACAGCAATTAGAGACACAGATTGTCCCCTTCTGGACAAGGCAGTATTTAGCAATAAGCAGCTGTGTAAAAAAGTCTTCAGTTTTACAGCGTACATGTATACTTTGGGAAAATTAGTAGACAATTTATATTCATGCTCGGAAAACAGGAATGCTTAGGAAGGCAGACATGTTTATGTGACCCATTATTAACTATGTAAAGATATTTAGCAAAAGTGAATAAATACTAACAATTGGAAGTAAATAGAAACTTTCCATTTGTATGGTTTACAGTCAGTCCAACAACAGGGGATTTCGCAGAACTTTTCAGGAAGTTATATGTTGAGCCGAATAGCAATGCCCAGCTGCCTTAAGATTAGTTTTCCTCCCCTTTGAATAGTTTACAAACTGTCTTCCTTGATCATGTATAAGCCATATGGAAATTCGACTTAAAGTATGTCGTATCTATTAACTATTTTAATTGCAGTCCTGTAGTGCTCTGTGGTGTTTATTGTAAGTGGTTTCTATGGAGCTGTAACACATTGTTTTGTCCCAGATGAGTCCACATGAAAATATTTAAAGTGGACTCCTCAAAAGGGAACAAAATCATTGGATGTAAAGTAATATAATAGTAATAATAATAATAATAATAATAATAATAATAATAATAATAATGAAAACTATTGTCCAGGATACTCAATCAGAAATCTAATGTATAATGTGTAACAGAACAAACAAAAAACCAACCAACCAACCAACACAAAAGAGAATTTAGCTGTTCTTACTCATAATGGGATTGTGCTTTGTACACAGCACCAGATGGTGAACAGATATCTTAGATTTCCTAAAATAAAATGTATCTGACATTATAACTACTTTTTAAATTAGACCTCTAGCTGTTTGAAACATTAAATATTAGTTTTTCAGCATTACTGGAACTATAGGATCCAGTATAGAACCCTCTTTCCATTTTGTAGCAGGTCATTAACTTTCTCAAAGGTGTTCCTATTTGTTAGGATTACAATTAAAAGTATAATGCGTTCATTTTGACCTTTAACAGTAAATTGAGTGTAATGTTGCAAGACAGGATACAGTAAATCCCAGATGTCACATATGACCCTGATGTATGATAAAACAGATGTCTTGCTGGACCCAAATAGTCAACAGGGTACTGATGACACTCGTATTATAGAGACGCTGATTACTCTTCAAGGTTTGTTTAATTGCATACTTCAAGGCATTGTCATCGCGGTGGCCAATGTAACAGCATTGTTTTTTGTTTGTTTTTGTTGTGTTTCTGAGCTTCATATTGTTAGTAAAAACAAAAGCAGATTGCTTTGATTTTATTCTAATAGTAACCAAAATGCATTTTGTTCAATTAAAGAAATTGAAAATGATCATTCACATCAGGGATTGCTATTATTAAATCAGCTCATTCCATTTCCAAAGAGAGCTTAGCACTTATTGGGTTAAAACCCCATCTTACTTGGTTTATTTTAAATATAAGCTGAAATGCATTCTTGTTTAAAACTGTGTCTCCGACTGGTTCCCCAGTATTAATATTTTATTGAATTTGTATTTGTAGACCTTTATTTAGGAACAATGCAGTAGGTCTGCAGATCTTTGAATCTTTCTGGAATGGTGCCCTCCAAATAATGATAAATTACTTGAGCAGTATGCCATTTGCTAATTATATCCATGATTTACTGCAGAGCAAGACTTAAATCATTCAATTCAGTCTTGCGTAACAATTCAAATTTTTTTTTAGCTTTAAAAATGGTTTCCATGTGTATAATCTAAACAAATGTTATAGCTATATATATACACAACACTTTACAAACATCCTTTTATTTTAGATTCTGTTCCCACCCCATCAGCTGCTCCCTTCACTAGAACATTTATTCTATGAACTTTCATATATTTAAGTCAAGCTTTGCATTTTGTTTATTTTTTATTGATTGTAAAGCTGGATTTAATTATAAGTCTATTGTAATTGCAAGCTGGATATTTTTGATATGTTGTGCTATATTATATGTGCTTTAATCACAGAGTGTGCTGCAGAATAGTAGGCCTATGTAGTTTTCCCTTTAGTCTTTTTAATGCATAATAGCAATTAGACACTTGGGAGCGCTATTTGCTATGCAAAAGTTGCATTTCACAGTAGCTAACAATAAAGTATTTGCTCAGCTTCCTGTATGATATGCAAGAGTGTTTATGTATGTGTGCGTCTGTGTCTGTTTATTTCAATTTAATTTTAATTCAGTGAGAGTTTTTATCATCCAAATTTGTACAACAGTTACAATTCAATCCTCCTGGGAATATATAGCTTCTGTAGGCTGTGATTTATGTTGACCATGATAAACTGCAAATAGAGAATGTCCAAGAAAATACTGCCGCATTGCCAAGGCAGTGTCTGACAGTGATCAAGGCCAAGAGAGGACCCACCAACATCCACCGATGCAAACAGTGATAATACTAAGACAGTTTTGTTATCCACTGAAAATATTATCTGTTTATTGGTTTGAAACCACCATATGGCAAATGGATTTTATTGTGTTGACATGAGTGATATCTTTTTTCCAATATAATTTTAAACTGAAAACCATATTTGAATGGCTGAATGTTTTCAAAAACAAAATGGAAAACTGTTGTGAGGTAGCTAAGGCTCACTGTTAGGTAGACTTCTAAAATTAGCTCAGCATTATGGTAACTGCTTTTTAAATATACATGTACTTATTTATTTATTTGTACTACATTATTTCTCATTTGTTTCCTTTACAGGTGAAAAGCCGTACAAATGCCCACACTGTGACTATGCAGGTACGCAGTCGGCATCCCTGAAATATCATCTGGAGCGTCACCACAGGGAACGTCAGAACGGTGGGGGAGCCATGTCTGGCCACTCCCAAGAACACAAGGAAGATCATTCCAGCAACAAGAACAGCATGTTTATCAGACCTGACATCCTCAGAGGAGTCTTTAAAGGAATGCCGAATGTTGACTTCAGAGGAGGGCAGCTGCTTCCCCATCAGTGGGCATCAGGGATGCTCTCCTCAAGAGATCGCCACGGACAGTGCACTAGCATGGCCTCTGAAAACTCCTTGGAAAATCTCAAGAGCTCGGAGGCTTCGGGAGATGGCACGCCAAGCTTCTCTGACCTGGGGAGAGCTTACCAGAGCATGGTGGGCAACGGGGTCAACTTTCAAGGTTCCCTACAGGCTTTCATGGACAGTTTTGTTCTGAGTTCCCTGAAAAAAGACAAGGAAATGAGAGAAAAGCCTTTTAGCGAAAGCATAGAAACAAAAGCCAAGAGAGGCGAGAACAGCGAGGAGAAAGCAGATGCCAAGCCTTCTGAAGGCAAACCTGAGAAATCTCAGTATGAACCACTCGATCTATCTGTTAGGCCAGATTCTGCTTCTCTGCCAGGCTCGTCTGTTACGATCCAAGACAATGTTGCCTGGCATGGCTGCCTTTTTTGCTCATTCACAACTTCATCCATGGAATTGATGGCCCTCCACTTACAGGCCAACCACCTGGGGAAAGCAAAACGTAAGGAGAGCATCTTGGACATTAAAGGGATGAGCAAGGAACAATTAGGGGAGGTACCATTGGCAAACAAAGCCAGTTTGGTTGCCAGTGCTATTCACCCTAGCAAAGAGCCCAAACAAACACCACATGTAGAGAAGATGACCCAGCAGGACCCAGGCAAGGATTCTTTAGGAGAACAGAAGAGTCTGAACTGGCCAAACCACATGGACACCAATATGAGTAACATGCAGAATGATTTCTTCAAGCAGTTTAGCATTTATGCAACTTCAGGCGGATCAGGATCCCAAGGTCCCAGCAGCGCTAATCATGAGACTGAGCAAACTATTCAGCCAACTGACACAGTGAATCTTAAGTCTGCAAGCCTGACTAACAGGTGCACAACCGATGAACTTTCTGACAGAGTCTCGTGTAGTGAGATGGAGACTTTTGAGGAGCAAGAGCAGTCGGAAGATGATGGCAGAGCTGCAGATCACAGCAATGAGTCTGCCACTGACAAACCACTCAGTGAGAGTGATGAAGAGGAGGAGGAAGAGGAGGAGGAAGATGAGGAGGAGGACGATGATGGAAGCGGGGACCAGATGCATTGTGGGACTGCAACGAAGGACTCGCAGGGACTTGCACCCACTATGCCACAACTGCTGGAGAAACAGTGGCAGGGCTTGAATCTCCTTTCATCTCAAGGAGTGCCCCCGGGTGTGATGAAACCGGAACAAGCCCATCTTGAGCAGCAGATGAACATGCTGTCTGTCCTAAGGGCCTACAGCACGGAGAACCTAGCGGCATTCAATGGCCTTGGAAACAGCTCAAACAGCACCAGTGGCATCAAGAGACCAGACTTGCCTGGTAAGTTCTCTGGCATGCTTTTGATCCTATAGCATCCACATCCGCACACTCTCACTCCCTAACATTCACAGCAGACAAAGCAGATGTGCTTAAAGTTATTTCAACCTTATTTCAAGCAAGTTTAGAAGCTATTCACTTGTAAGAAGCAACAGATTAATCTTTATTACTAGTTTATATTACTGCAGTCGTGGTTTCCCTGGATGGATGCGAATAATCCTGTCTCCTGAACAGGATCTCAGCTCCTATGTCTTCTCAAGCACCATATTTAACTATCTTAGGTTTCATAAAGCACAGTCCCTAAAGCCCATTACTCTATAATACCGAAAGATGTATGACCCTGTGAAAAATGAACTGTCATCTTTCATGATTCTTTTAAGGTTATGGGAGCTCCTTGAAAACCAATGTTTCTGAGTGCTCTTTTTGAGTTTTGGTGATAAAAAAAGAGAAAAGAAAAAATGTAGTGCAAGTAGTATAATACATTGAAAGGAAACACAAGGAGGTAGTAAAAGGTAAGTGAGAAACCACAAACATTGGTTTGTTCTTTTAATCTCAACTGAAACAGGGTGCTTTGCAAGTTCTAAAGTTGTATTTATTTTTTTAATTACTCTTCCTTAGCATTTTTAGTCTATAATATGTGTAGCACCAATACGTTAGACCAGAAGAAAACAAACATTCTCAATTTTAACATTAATCGATCCTTCAATGTAAATCATGAAATACAAGTCTATACAATTCTGAAGGTATATCTGTGACCTGACCTTATTTTATTTTTGCACTTTAAATTTACAATTACAAAAAACTAATTAAGAAAATAAGGACAATTTAAAACATAAATACTTTATTTCTGTCAGTAATGTTCATGAGTTTTAAGCAGATTATCGTTAGACTTTTGTATTACACAATTTTAAAAGCAAAACAAATATCAGCATTTTTTATGTTTTATTTGGATACGTATCTAATTCTCCATAAGTAAATTATAAAAGCACAATGTGTACTAGGATTAAAATGGCAGGCTTTTATGAGAGGTCAAGGGTTAACAATTTCAATTGTATCATATGGCTTGAAACAGAACAATAAATAATATACTTCAGGAATTCTGAACTCGTCTTAGGTACTTCCTGGAATTGCAGAAACATGCTGTGGTAATTTTAGCTTCAGGAATAAATGCCACATTACATATCCAAAATGCAAGCCCCATTTCTGCCCGAAGATGTGATTTTTAAAATTGTGACATCTTTGCATTATTCGGAAAACAAATTCATTTCACAATTTACATCCTATAGGCATTTACAAAAATGCATCAGGTTAAGTAAATGGGTGATATGTGCTAATAAAGAATAATTTGTCCTTGGAGCTAGGAGTGGAAATACATTCTCTTTTAGATCAAGTTGAGTTGAAAACTATGAATTCTGTACTTCCTCTCAAAGCCAACATCAATGCCATATACTGGAGACATTGAATAGTAGATGGTGGCATTAAAGCGAGCATAAATATTATTTAAACTGTTCAGACCTTTTTTACTATTATTTGAGAAGACACACACATTATACATATGTATATTATTATTATTATTATTATTATTATTATTATTATTACTATTATGGTGAAATGTTGATGTGTCTCCAAACAAAGAAGTAATAACACACTGATATATTGTACATTAATTTAGTCTTACATCTTTAGCATTTTGTTTTCCACATAACTGCTGTTATATTGTTCCAGACAGCTACAGAATAATATACAGCTATAAAAACACCAATGATAGCAGTAAGCTTATTTACCACCATTGCCAAAATGGTTTACATTAACAATTGATGTCGCTTTTGACCTTTTAAATAGGAAACGTGTGGGCAGTCTCGTGGAACCTGTTGCATTTTTAATATTATGAATGGATCATTCCCAGATACTTCCCAAAATAAAGACTGCATTGTTTTTTCTCAGCTTTATTTTAAAAAACTGAAATAGTACTTATTTTATATATTGTCTTGTGTTCTGTCACCACAATGTGCAATTACACATTACAAAAGGTAAACAGAAAGAACAGTTAAACCTATGAAATGCTTAAATATATGCATGTATTTCTATCGAAGTGTCTAACTTAAAAGAGTTTAACAAATAAGTTTGGGTTTGGGTACATTTTGGAAATAGTTTTGACATTACTTTTTAATCAGCCTCAGGGGATGTATAACGAGCAGAACTTATTGTGAAACTATAAAACCAGACAATGGGAATGATCAGATATTTGGTCATTAATTGTCAGTAGTCAATCCATAATTATTAGAGCTACCACATTATAAGAATAACATAAGTTATGTGTCAATCTAGACTGGAGACATACAGAGATCTGGGACAATGTGACAGTGGTGTAGATGTAAACATGAATATATGTTTAACACCACTACAAACTAAACTGTGGGTGAAACTCCAAAAGCCCATGCCTCCTTTGGCTTGTGCTGATCACATTTTGTTGTAGACTTAACATGGTTTTTTAAACATTCAATGTGGACAGGAGAAGTAAAAGGCAGCCATACCACTTCCCCCCGAGGATTCAGTCACTTGGCAACATCTTTAAGTAGGTGGACATAGTGTTGCAGTTGATTGGCACTCTCTCTGGGTCATTTTGAGTGTTGCTCCATTAAAAAAATGAATTGGCATTTAAAAATATTTGAAATATGGTGGATTTTTGGAATCAGCAAATCAAAACAGAAGCATTTTATGCCAAAATGTACCATATATATATATATATATATATATATATATTTCACACAAGAAACTCAAACATGAAGAACACAGAAAGAAAGCATACTCCTGTCAAATCTGTTTAAAAATTAAAAAAAAGTGAAGCAGCATCTTCTGAGACGTATCAGACGTTTCAAATAAAAGAATCACCTATAGGAATCCATTTGAAAAGTATTCCCTATCACCGTGAGAGACACGTGCTGTCCGAAAATTCAATTCAGAACTCGCGAAATACGATTATCTGAAGTGCTTTGCATTAGGTTTGTATGCAAATAAAGCATAAATCATTAATATCTCTAAATTCTCTCATGAATTTGTACTAGTGAGCATCTGGGCTGCCGGAGAAGCTTTTTAAAGTGCTTCACTTCATTAGCATGCTTAGAAGTAGGGGAGGACATTTACACAGGTCCAAACACTTAAGTTCCTCTTCTGAGAGTGTGATAGAGAAACTAACGATTCAAGACACCATTAGAACAATATCATGCCTCCTACAGGTAAGGCAACTGGCAACAAGAGCATGGCAATAAAACAATTAAGACAATCGAAGATGTGAGGTAATTATGTATAAAGAACTTAAGGCCATATTCAGAGATAATTTGGCCTAGGAGCGGTTTATCACAATAATAATAATAATAATAATAATAATAATAATAATAATAATAATAATAATAATAATCATGTTACATAATAAGAAATATTTAATTTATGAGTAAACAGAACCAGCATTTCAATTATGCTCTCCCGAATATTATTTAAATCTTTCTAATATCAAGAATTGTTTTTCTTTCAGAGGCAATAAAAATCAATTAATTCCACTCTAGGGTAAATGCTTTCTGAAAATGGTACTTTCACTGTACGTGCATGAAAAAACAGATTTTGGAAAACTGTTTTTTTTTATTATCAAAAGTTATGAAGAACAGAAGGGCAAACTTTGATGAAAAATACAAATTACTCGGAGGCAGGCTTCGTGTTAAATGACTTCACATGCTTGCTCATTTTGTGTGGAAGGCAACTGTCAAATTAACACATCGTGAAACAACACATACATGTTCAGAACATTATGCAATACTAAATAATGTATTGTGTACTTTGAAATATTGCTGTTTTTTCCATTCCCCCCCTCCCCCATCCTTTTGACAGTGTTCTCCATCACAGTGCTGATCGCAAGTCAAGTGAACTTGAGGAGAACTATTTATAGTGATGTACTCCAGTATTTTTCTTGGGCAGAAACTGGCAAGTTAAAGTGGGTTCACTGTTAAGAAGAACTGTTTGTTGAAATCTGGACACTTAAAGACACATTTGATGTGAAGGACCTCTTTGAAAGAGCTTCTCACTGCATCTACACTCTACACTTTTTTGTTTATGACATTCCTTTCTTATTACATGTCCTTGTATTGGTGTTCTGTGTTATCCTTGATTGTTTCTTCCGTTTTGGTTATTTTACTCCAGTTATGCCAGTGAAAAATACTGTCAGATAAATAAGAGGACACGGCAATACCAAGGATGAACTCCTAGGCCTTATTGATGGGCTAAATCTTGGTGCTTAACCATTGACTAAGTCATGTGTACTCTGTACATGAGAACCCTAAATTTCCTGTGAAGACTAAAGATTTACGCTAAAAAAACTCGCCACCACTCACCACCTGCTCTTCTCAGATTTCCATCTGACATGTTTTGACAATGTAGTGTTTAAGTTACATACATTACTATTACTGTGTTCTATTAAATGCTAAATAAGTCTTAATGGTAGCATTTATTTTTAGAAACTACAGCATTTCCATAGTTTTATCTTTGGAAAATAGAAATCACCACCAAATCTTGCTACATACATCATACTCAAGACATTCAACAAGTACAGACTGATGTTAGAAAGCAATGGAGAAAATATTATTCGATTTTGCAATCATTGGTTGCCATTCCTTGTTGTATCCAGCACTCAGATGTTTCAGGAAGCAGACAACTGTAGATTGGGCCTTTATTCAAGGGACTCTGAAATCTAAAAGGAAGCTCTTTGAAAATAAATAAAGGAAGAAATATAATAAATACATAAATAAGTGCCCCCACATCCCCACCTTGCTAGTAATGATGCAGTTTGCTTTTTTCTACTTTAGCTTGGATGTCTTCTTAGAATACATAATAAAAAGAGGAAAGGTCAGAAAGGATCAAATTTTACCAAAACATTTCAGTGCTGCCAATGTTGTATTATTTTCAGTGGGTTTGCTGCTTCAGTGTTTACAATATAGGCAGTGCTGAAGTTGGGGCTTTGATCAGGACAATTACAAAAGCGTAGTATCTATAAATAAACAATATAGTTCCCCCTATCCCCATCATTTAAATAATGAACAAAAGTACCAAGTATGACCATAAGTTAGATGGCAGTATATGGTGGAAGGGTTTTTAAATAATAGATCAATTGTGGCTAAAATTACTTCCCCTTTATGGTGTTATTTCATTAGTGGATATCACCACCTGGTGGATGTGAAAAGAATGCTCACTGTTCGCTTTTATAAATATATTTTTAAAACTGTTGAAAAGTTGAAATGTAAAAAGTTATAATAATCTGTGTAGCTCTCAGGTTTATCAATTTATAATATGCCACATATTGTACAGTATGTCCACCATTCAGAAAGCTGAAGCTGCAGGAGAGGGGGGAGAAAAGAAAAAAAAATTAAACCACTAACACAGATTGCTTGTGTCAGGAACATAAACTATGTAAAAACGTAAATGTATTCAAATACTGCCTGGTATTTTTAGCCTGTACAACATTCCTTGACAACTTTGGTCTGCTGGACTATGCTCATGGGAGATTTGGGATTGTCTACTTAGTTCTAGTGCTGTTCATGTCACTAGTGGCCAATTACCTCTGTCAAGAAGGAGAGATTTAAGTCCAACCTCCCTGTGTGGGATGTGAACCTGGACTTTGAGAGGTCAATAGCAGGGCTTTCATACTTCTGTGCATGTCAGTTTCTCAGAGCCAGACCTTTTCTGTTAAAACTGTTTAAATTACAGACCACAGTAATAAAAGGATCATATGTGTTTCCCTCTGAACAGGTTCTTTAAAGCTATTATGATAATTAAAAACATATGGTGCCTACACCAGTTGGAGGGAACTTGCAGATGTACGGATTACAGTCTGCATTAGGTTCTTTACTTTCTCTGTGAACAATAAACCTCAGCTCTCAAGTTCAAACAACTCTTCTATTGAAATCACCCCCCCCCCCATCTATTGCTGCCCCCCCATTTTATGTACTTTCAATTTGATGCAGTGGAATTATCAGAGGTACTTAAAATCATGGAATAAAAGTAATTAAAGCAAAAGTTAAAATGGTTGAGACACTCCAGCAGAATAGACTGTTAATGCATAATCTATAGACATTTTCTTTTCTCAAGTCTCAAGAAACCAAAATGTTTAAAATATAACATAATAAAAGTTAATAATTACTAATAATACTATGATCCTGAAATTGCTTAGAATGCATGCATTACACAAACTAAGGGAATGTATTAATACAGATTCTGTGTAAGTGTTATTTGTAAACGCTGCACATTTACAAATTAATTGGAGTTATACAGAAGTGTTCCTACATCTTTACTCAGTGGAATAGGATTTGCATAGGTATTGTGCAATTGTGAGATGAGGTTGTAATTCAGACTAGGTCACAACCGACAAAGGTTTGGAGTTGTCTGCTTTGAAACTGTTTCTTTACGCTACATCAGTCATTAATTTGTGTTCAGGGTAGCACTGCTCACTGTAAGGTCCCAGCATCTTCATGAGTCAATTCAGTGTTTCTTCTTCTTCATATAATAATTTCACATGGATGAAGAGAGACCCAAAAGTGATTTCCTTTCCGAGCAGAATTTTATAGCACAAGTTTTGCTTTCAACAGTCATTGCAGAGTCGTGCTTTCAGTTTTACAGAATTCCTGTCATCTTGCACCATGATTAGAATATCCAGTGGAAGTCATTTTGAAGTTTTTTAAGAGTGTCAGACAGTGCTAGTGATATGCCTTTGTGCATTGTAATGAGTGATAGTGAACCCAAGGTGCTATTTCACATGTGGATATTACCATTTTAACTTTTACCGAGGTGAAATAACACCTTGTCACTCAGTGCAAATACTAGTCGCAAAGAGCAATTAATTGTAATAGCTGTTGTCAACCAAACCAAATACTTGTTGCTTTCCCTAAGCTGCTGTGGGCTCTCTAAAAATATTTTCCTCCTGATAATTTCCTGGTGCCATCTTTCAGATTACTGCAAGCTTCCACAGGCATTTTGTTTTCTTCTGCTGTTGTCATGAAATTATACTGTCCTTAGATTGCAACACATTTGACTCTAGGTTTGATGTAGTGTACTGTGCTACGAATAACAAAATTAACGGCTTCAGGTGCTTATATGTTATACATAACCATTCTTTATATGTACTAATATCAAAGAAATTCAGAGAGTTCAAGAAGCATGAAGCAAATATGACATCATTGCCTGCTTAACTGTCAGCACAACTACACTGACCTCCTAAAGTGGGATAAAATGTCAAAGCATATACCTGTTTATTTTATTTTATTTCCAGCTGTCTTATGCAGTGTGCTATTCATTATATCCCTTTTTGGTTTGGTGCCTTTCTTCACTCCCAAGACAGCTATAGGTTTAAGATATGATTCTCTAAGGAGTTGTCCTTATAAAATAACAATTCCCACAAGCATGTATACATACAACACCATGACACACACACATATATAATAATCATATTTATTCAGTTATATACTGCTTTACAAAAACAACTACCATATGTGTTTGCATGGAAAAGAAAGAAAGATTGCAAGTGATCTCAATAAAATCAAATAAAACATATGATTAGGTAACTGTATTTTTTATTGAGCAACAATAAATACAGGGAAAGGTTCTTTAGAAAAAGCTTGATAGCTTGATTTTCATTATTATCATAATCATAATATCTAGTAATGGTAGTTTAGACATTGCGGTACGATAGAAATTACAGTACAACTTACATGAGAAGAGTAAATAGAGAAATACTTGATGTGAACTTCTTGGGGTTAAAAAGCAAGTTCCAATTAACATGAAGAAATAAGCTAAAAATATTATAACATTAGCTGTTAAGAAATGCACTTAAGGCTTATTTAGTGATCATAATAAAGAGCACGAGCTTTCACGTTGTTCCAAGCAAATCCCATAGACTGTGGATTTAGAATAGTGCATTGTTTATTAGAAAAATAAGGGGGGGGGATGGTTTTTGC